>NC_042617.1:577893705-578059726 GCF_901001135.1 Rhinatrema bivittatum
TTTTTTTTTGTTCAAGGCAGTTTACAACATTTTTCAAATACAGTAAGTCCCTTCCACAAAGAGCATACAATCTAATTGTAGCAGGAGGCAACTGAAATTTCATTGATGTACCCAAGGTCACAAGATATCAGTAGAAACAGACTTTGAACCCTGGCTTCCCTAGTTCACAGTCAATTGAACTAACCACTAGATGACTTCTTACAAGCCTGGAATTGTGGCATCTGACGCAGCATTAAGTAAGATCATGAGGTACTAAAAAGAGTTGGCATGCCTAATACTGAAGCACTTATAACAGTTGGGCAGCTAAGATGGGCAGGTCATGATGTCTGCATGCCTGCTCCCCAAGATTCTCTTTTATGGTGAATTTAAGAAAGGGAATTCTGGCAGAGATGGACAAAAGCTGCACTAGAAGGCTGTTTTAAAAATGAACCTGAGGAAAATGAATGTCAGCATAGAGAATGGGGAGGAAGTTGCAAAGCATAGATGTAAATGAGGTCCTGTAGTGTATGTTTCAATCGGGCTGATGCAGTAAAGTGCGCTCAGGCTGAGCGCACTGTTAGCCCCCGTTTGGCCGCGTGTTTTCGACGCGCTATTTTTACCCCTTATACAGTAAGGGGAAATAGCGCTTGGAAAACGCATGGCCAAACCTCCCCGAAACTAATAGCGCCCGCAACATGTGAATGCATGTTGAAGGGCCTAATAGTCATTCCCGCGCGATACAGAAAGTAAAATGTGCAGCCAAGCCGTACATTTTACTTTTAGAAATTAACGCCTGCCAAAGGCAGGAGTTAATTTCTGCCGGCACCGGGAAAGTGTATACCAAAGCAGAAAAAACTGCTTTTCTGTTCACCCTCGACTTAATATCATAACGATATTAAGTCGGAGGCCCCAAAATTTAAAAAAAATAAAAAATTTAAAAAAAAAATTTAAAAATCTGCCCGCGGCCCACGGGTTGGAAGACGGACGCTCAATTTTGCCTGCGTCCGTTTTCCGAACCCGTGGCTGTCAGCGGGTTCCAGAACTGACACCGGTAAAATTGAGCGTCGGCTGTCAAACCCGCTGACAGCTGCCGCTTCTGTCAAAAAGGAGGCAATAGGGACGCGCTAGTGTCCCTAGCGCCTCCTTGTACTGCGAGCCCTCATTTACATATTTTTTTTTCTGAACCGTGCGCCCAGGAGAATGGCCTGGGTGCGCGCCGGGAGAGCGGGTGCTCGCTGGCTCTCCTGTGGGTTTTTTCTGTATCAGCCCGAATGTCAGCAGTTGCGCAGGAAGCAGTGTATCAACAGCACCAGCTTCAATGGCACAACAACAAGCAGCTATCCAAACTCTCACAGAGAATTAATTTTAAATGCTGGAATTTCTCCTTGCCATTGAGCTAATGGTTGTTAACTTCCCCTCCTCCACAGTCATCCTTGTATACAACGGACAGCTGAAAAAGTGACTTAATATAAATATATATGTGGAATTTGGTTATTGTATAGGGGTGATGCAATGTATTAGAGTAGATGAGTGTTAGATATGTTATAACTGGTTTTCTATACCCGAAATATAAAAGAACCTAACTAGGCAGAAAAAAATAAACTAAGTGCTAATTAATCTCCGTATGCGAAAATGGTCATATGATGGTCTCCCTTTAACCATTGTTTTGCACATTTTCATACAGGGAAATTACTTGGAAATTGATAATTGGTTTTCATCCATATAGAAAGTGTATATGGCACAACTGTATTACGTAAAAAAAACGAACTCAAAAGTGTACCTCAAATCAGCCCCTACTTTTCAATATAGAATTTTTTTGCTTATGTGAAGAAATATTAGAAGATAAAAAATTAAAAATGTCTGTATAGAAAAGTGTGTGTGTGTGTGTGGGGGGGGGGTGTTTGAGTATTGATTACGGTACAGCTGTGCCAGTATGAGATATGATTGAATGACTGACACAGGGAGAACGAGTAAAGTTGTGAATGAGAAGATTCAGTAGGGTTAAGGGCTAGATGTATATAATTTTTACCTGCTGAGAACTGCTTTGGGGCTACCATTAGGAAAGGTGATGCATAAGTGCAAGTATAGAAGAGAAGAGAATAAATTAGGTGGCAAAAAACATGCGTAAGTGACACCAGTTTTCAAAGTGGATTTATGCATATATACATGCGCTCTTAGAATTATGCCACTAAATTTACCTGCCCACAATTCTACCTGCTATTGTGTGTGCAAAACGTTTCAGGAAAATGCATGCAACACTTTTCAAAATCCAGAAGTGTGTGTGCATGAGGTCCAAACTCCTCCAGAACTCCGCCTCTGGGCCCGCCCTCGCTCAGAGCATACACACTATCAGGCAGGCGAGTTTATAACAGGCTCTTTCTGCCTGTAAAACACTGTTTTACCCATGAAAATAGCTCTTAAAATTGACCTCCTTGTGATCTGAAGGTCTTGCCATTTACAGGCTGAAGCAGATTAGCAGAGCATACAACAAGAAGCACATGCAAGCCAGACTGAAGTCAAGTAATTGCTACCTGAAAATTCCTGATTTATTCTTCAAATGATTAAATTGTGAAGATCCAGAAGGGGGGGGGGGGGGGGGAGATTTATGGAGCCATCAGCCGAGCCATTCTTCTGGAATGAATAAGATCTTAAAAGTTTAGAAACTCCTCAGACTTTTCTCTAAACAAAGATGTGGGAAACTATTAATGTTTATATAAAAGATTCCCATGAGGATTTCTTTTTTTTTTTTGGTCATTGTAGGATACAAGTGGTACTATCTTGTGAAATCCCTTCCGCAACTATTTTCAATATGGGAAGCATTCAGTAGTATAATACACGAAATCGTGAACTCTGGAACAACAATGATACATCACACGCTACCTGCTCGTTGGAGGTCAGGAAGAAGGCATAAGCTGAAAATGTTGCATAGATGTGAGATCATTTAAACTGGAAGCTCGTGAGACCATGGCAAGACTTTGTAGATCTGTAAATATTTTTAGCTGTTTATGAGGAGCAATGGATGGAGCACAGAAGCCAAAACCAGAGGGGGGAAGTAAGGCTGTGACCCTTGTGATTTTGGATGAAAGCCCTTGTCTTACTTCTGATCTGAAGTTTTCATTAATAGGGCGAGTTTTTCAGTCCTGATCATGAAGCCGGATAGGAATATGCCAAAAATCTGAGGTGGAGCTCAAAACCGGGCAGATTTCAGCCTGGTCTGTCAGATTTTGGGGAATTTTGGGAAAATTATTGTACTTAGTACTGAGGATTTTTCTACAGAGCCACCCAGTTTTGACAGAAATTTGATACCCTGGGTTTAGGACCATCATTAAAAAAAAAATTTGCTCTTCACCCACAGTGAATCCTTCCTTGGCCAATGGCTTTGGCCAGTGCGAATCCAGCATATAATCATTTTTTTTCCTCCCTTACAGAGTATGAAAAAGTGTGATGTAGTCTGCATGGTAACAGTGAGATCAATATTTAGTGACGCAGCACATGGCAAATATATCTGGTGAACGTTACATGCATAACTTATCCTGGATATCCGGTGGGACTTGTGTACACAGGTCTCCTGCTAAATATACTGTAACTTGGATAAGTTATGCGCGTAACTTTATCATGGTAAAGTTAGGACAGTGGAGGTCAATATTCAGAGCCATTTAGATGGATAACTCACAGTTTATCCATCTAAATGGCAAGGATTTGTGCCGGATAAGTCTAGGCCTGTCTTGGACTTATCAATATGAATGATCGTGCGGTTATATCACTGCATATGTCCGTGCAGTTTGTGTACTGAAGAAGCCACTAGCTTACTTGCTCTAAAAACACCAAAATAAAGTGCAAGTAAGAGTACACAGTTGGAGAGGTTTGTCTCTATATGTTAAAAACTGATTTCCTGCACGTTTAGTAGCGTTCCAGATGCTCATGTGCAATGGAAGTACCACTTTTTTACCCTATCACTCTGAGAACTGGCCCACCCATGCCTCATCTTTTGCCTAAAACATTGCATGTGAGATCCTTACCTTTGAATGTAGAGGAGAAAAAAAGCAATTCTTAATAGCCTACAAATCATCATGGGCCTCAAAATGCACTCGACCGTGCTCGCACCAAAGTATGAGCTGCACAATGTCAGACTACTAGCCTGGGAACGGCTTTCCCCTCCTCCTCCTCCTCGTAAGCAGCATGGGAGTGGAGGGGACACTCGCTGTGCCACATTGTCTTGCTGATGAACATATTGCAGCCTTCCCCTGACATCGTTTTTCCAGGCTGGCTCCGGTAGAGAAGCATTTTCCAACATAACAATAGAAAAGTACTTCTCCTGAGCTTCTCCACCTCCATCTTCGTATAGACCTTTAATTTCTCTTTTGATGGCGGAATTATCACAAAAGGGAAGCAGCAGCCCATGCTGTCAATTGAACATGTGCTATAAACAGACAACAAGTGAATTCATACTTGTAGGCAGACACATACATATGGCCCTACAAGCATATAAAACCTCTTATCTCCTTATCTCCTCAGAGGCCTAGGCCAAGGTCGCAGCTTCTTCCTGGCCCTCCTCGATATCTCGGCCGCTTTTGACACCATTAGCCACTCTCACCTCCTAACACGTCTAGAAAGCGTTGGCATTTCTGGACTAGCCCTCGCCTGGTTCAAATCCTATCTTTCGAACAGAAAGTTTTCTGTTAAAATAGGAAACAACATTTCCACTCCACACCCGCTTCAACAAGGAGTACCGCAAGGCTCATCTCTCTCTTCTACCCTTTTTAACATTTACCTCACCCCACTCTGCCATCTTCTCTCAGAACTTAAACTCAAGTTCTACTTATATGCAGATGATGTTCAGATCATTATCCCCATCCAGACCTCCATCTCTGATGCCCTCGACCACTGGCAAAATTGTCTTACAGCCATTAACTCTCTGCTCACCGACCTACACCTTGCCCTCAATACTAACAAAACTGAACTCCTTCTCATCTCATCCCCCACCCACCCTCAGCCCAACAACCCTACATTCAGTCTCCTCACAGCACAACCCTTTGTTAGAGACCTCGGTGTCCTTCTCGACCACCAACTAAGCATGAAACAATACATCAACTCCATTCTCAAAACAGGATTCTTTAAGCTTAAAGTACTCAAAAAACTCAGACCCCTACTGCACACCCACGACTTCCGCACAGTAATACAAGCCACTACAACATCCAAATTAGATTATTGCAACACTCTCCTCCTAGGGCTACCCTTCTCCACTATAAAACCCCTACAAATGCTGCAAAACGCAGCTGCAAGGCTTATCACTAACTCCCGCAAATACGAAAACATTACCCCCATCCTCAAAGACCTTCACTGGCTCCCCATTCCATCGCGCATTCACTACAAAACCCTCACAATTATACACAAATCCATACCCGCTCACAACTCCAACTGGCTCGAATCCCCTTCAATACCCCGCAGTCCACCCGCCCCACCAGATCCACCAACACAGGCATTCTACACGTTCCCTCTTTAAAGACAGCACACCTCACCTCCACCCGCGAGCGTGCGCTCTCCATAGCAGGGCCCGCTCTCTGGAATTCTCTCCCTATACACTTGCGCCTCGAGCCATGTCTATTCAAATTCAAAAAGAAACTGAAAACTCTACTATTCAAGAAGGCCTATCCAGAATAGTTGCCCTCCTACGCTATCCCTACACCACCCCTGGCGATCTTATCTTCCTTATATTAAGGAACTAGCTATACTGTTTATTTATGCCTGTTAATGTTACGTTACACGTCTTTCCACTCTGCGCCTTGTTATCCCCCCTCCCAGTTCTCTCTCCCTGTTAAAATGTAATTTCAATCCTCTATTGTTCAAATGTAAACCGGTATGATGTCCCCACTAATACCGGTATATAAAAGTTTCTAAATAAATAAATAAATAAATAAATATATCATCCTAGAAGATATGATAGTAGACCATTATGGCCTATCCACTCTCCAGTCTGGTCATCCACACCAACTACTCAGCTTTACAATCTCTACCATCCCCTTAGAGATCTTCTAATAGAAACAGATCCTCTGGTAGAGCAAAGAATATAAGTCAAAGGGTGAGTCACACACAAACATGCCCATTTGCACTATTGCTTTTGAGAGAGTATAGACACAGTTTTAAAGAACATCCTGCACTCCTACAGAACATGTCTCAGTTGGAGGTGAAAATGGATTGAGGGGCCAATACACTTTCAGTAGTTATGTGTGATTTGCTGCAGATGGTGCATTGAGTTCAATGGAGACAAATGCAAGTTGTCTTGGCAATCCACAACATGTCACAGGTTGCCAGCAGCTTTAAACTCCTAGAACCCTATGTACCTTGGCTTCAGAAAACAGTCGCTATTTCTCTGCATGTCCAGCAGCAGTATGTGGTTTGACTGTAGACTAGTCTCAGTACACAGAATACTCTGTAATCTTCATTCTCAGTATTACACATGTAACACAATTGTTACTATAGCCTACAGAGAAGAGTTAAAGAAATGTATTATTTCCATGTTTTAAAAACAAATATAGCAAGAGATTTAAAGATGTAAAAAATTCCAGAACAAAATGTGAGATAGGGAATATTAAATAAACATTAAGGTAGATATTCAATGCCACTTAGCTGGTTAAGTTCCAATTTAGCCAGCTCAATGGTGTTGTATAAATATCTGGCTGCATTGAGCGGCCATCACTTAGCTGACTGTTTATCTGCCTAAACAATTAGCCAGGTAAAATGAGGGGTGGGATAGGGTGTTCTGGGGCAGACTTACTTATCTGGCTAACTTAGGGGGTCATTTATCAAAATGCGGTAAGGCGTTTTCGCATGCAAAAATCCCCGTTAATGCATGTGTTAGCACCTTATCGTATGTTGTGATGCAAATCTGAAAAAGGGGGGGAGTGGACTTGCCAGTCTGTGAAGTACTATTGCAGAGACTTAACTATACCTTTTTCAGTAGCATTAAGCCATTGATAGCTTGCTTTGTAGGGTGACAGCACATTTTGTGATTTTCCTGTAGCTCCTGAGAGAGAGAGTAGCCATAATGTCCTCTCGCTACATAGGTATTTATATCTCTAAGGGAAGCCCACCTAGTAACTCGAGGTGAGGTTTAGGTATTAGTGTTCTCTCCACCTAGCTTGATGGTAACATCAAGCTAGGTGGAGAGAACCTTGCACAAATCTCATCTTTGGGTGAGTTTCCTCTCTCCGTAGGTCATCAAATCTTCACAAGAGACCACTGTTCTGTTTGTACGTCTCACGTTGAATGTCAAAGTGGCCCCTAACCCCCTACACTAATACCTAAACCTCACCTCGAGTTACTAGGTGGGCTTCCCTTAGAGATATAAATACCTATGTAGGGAGAGGACATTATGGCTAGTCTCTCTCTCTTTCTCTCTCTCTGTGGTTGAATGCAGGAATTACAACAGGTATGGTACTTATTGCAAAGTCACAATTTGTGCTAACTTAGCTCTTCACATAGGTAATTAGCATAAAACACACCCCTTTTGCTATCACATTTTGATAAATCCAGGCCTTAGCCAGATAAGTGCCAGTTTTTAGTTTTATGTTGCACTGCTGAATTTCTCAGCCAAATTAGCCAGATAACTTTATCTGTCTAACTTAGGAGCTGAATAGTGGCTGAATATGGACCTCATTGCGTTTGATTCTTCATTTTCTCATTCCTTTGAGTGAAGTAATTTCTTGCCTTTTTAATACTTCAGCCTTCTACTCAGCTAAAATGCCAGACGTGCCAGCCCTGTAAATGGGCCTCCTTCTATCTTATCAAATATTCTAATGCTAGCTTGTATTACATTCAAACAACATGTAACCTTATATCCTTCCTAGTGCTTTTAACGTCATGTTGACTAATGCCTCATTAAAGTTCTTATTACTTGCAGTATGATCTTAGTGTCCTTCTCTCTAATGCTTAAAATTGTCAGGAAAATTAATCTACATTCTGTTACAGATTGAGAGTGGATTGTTTTTATCACACTATTACAATACACTATAAAATAGCCATGAAGATTGTATTATATGATGGCTCTCCAGCTTTCCTGATGGAAAGTTTTCTGGTAGTTTTTCCTTCTCTAATGGACACTGTATGTTATGCTGTAACACCAACTTCAGGATCAGACTATAAAGATAAGTGCACAGTATATAAGACTTAATTGTGCACACTTTAAAAACTGTTAGCCACAGCTATGACAAGGACACAGTGACCAATGATTACAAAAGTTGCAGTGCTTTAAGGCTATACTAATAAGCCAATAGCACTGAAAGATACCAAGCTCCTCGCCTTTCAAGACTTATCCACAAAGTCTGAAAGCATTGGAGGTATTATATGAGGTCACTTTAAATCTTGATTACAAGATATGATTAGAGTTATTATATGAGCAGAATATTCTTTTATGTTGAATTCTTGATTTCTGCATCTTCTTTGGGTTTCTTCACACTGGTAACACCAGCACTAGCATTTTAGCTCACAGGATCATAGACGGCATTAACTGAATGTAAGATCCAGCTGGGGGATCTGCCAGATCTAAAATGCTTATGTAGATAGCAATGTTACCATATTGTCAAAGGGCTTTGTGCTACTGTCACTCACTGTGAAACCAATTCATCTGTTCTGTCCCTATATTACAAAAAATATAGTTGGGGGGGGGTGTCATTTTATTTGTCATCCATATAGTATAGCAAAGTACTATGCTTGAAGTGGATACTGGCAACAAATCAAACACAACAAATTTTTATTGAGTTTCAACATTTCAAAGAATAAACCAGTAGTTTATTTTAACAAATAATTCACTTCAACAATGTTCCACCCTATAATCACATCCCCCGTCCCAAATCTACCCTATCAAATATCCTGCCCTCACCACAATCCCTAAACTCCATTTGAAGTCTATTTTCGTAGTTGCTACAAATCACACAAACTCAAACATCATAAACAGACTGCATTAAAAGTAAAAAAAAAAAACAAAAAAACCCTCAATCTCCTACCCTTACCTCTCTCCTAGACAATTTTTCCTTCCTCATCAAGCCTTACCCACTCACCCGCCTTCTAAACCCTTCCTGCCCCCTATCACAGCTTCTAGCTCCCAACCATCATTACTGCACCAGAAGAAGCTTTAATCGACCAAATTTTGAGCTGTCAGGAATTTCAACACAGAATCCGACATATGCTGCACTCTTCCAAGCACCCGTCTGGCCTTAAACATAAAAACCTCCATTTCCCTCATCATTCTGTCACCCACAAACCTTCATCATTTGAGGACCCAGGACCTCTACATTTCCCCAGACTGTTCTCCTCTCCATCAAAAGCGTGATTTTTTTAATGAGGCCCCCAGTGTTCCCTGCCTGAAGGGCCTCTGGAAGGAACAAAAATACATGCATTCTTGGATCATCTGGTATAGTTTTGTAATATTCTCCACATCATTCTTTACATTTGTCCAGTAGGATGCCAGGACAGGACAACTGCCTAACCTGTGTGTGAGGTGTCCTTTCTGCTCATGACCCCGCCAGCATTTTTCTGAATCGTATTTCCTAACTGGGATTAAATATGTCCTCAAATGAACAAGCTATTGATAAGAACATAAGAAATTTCCATGCTGAGTCAGAGCAAGGGTCCATCAAGCCCAGCATCCTGTTTCCAACAGAGGCCAAACCAGGCCACAAGAACCTGGCAAATACCCAAACACCAAGAAGATCCCATGCTACTGATGCAATTAATAGCAGTGGCTATTCCCTAAGTAAACTTGATTAATAGCCGTTAATGGACTTCTCCTCCAAGAACTTATCCAAACCTTTTTTGAACCCAGCTACACTAACTGCACTAACCACGTCCTCTGGCAACAAATTCCAGAGCTTTATTGTGCACTGAGTGAAAAAGAATTTTCTCCGATTAGTATTAAATGTGCTACTTGCTAACTTTATGGAATGCCCCCTAGTCCTTCTATTATTCGAAAGTGTAAATAACTGATTCACATCTACTCGTTCAAGACCTCTCATGATCTTAAAGACCTCTATCATGTTCCCCCCTCAGCCGTCTCTTCTCCAAGCTGAACAGCCCTAACCTCTTCAGCCTTTCCTCATAGGGGACCTGTTCCATCCCCTTTATCATTTTGGTTGCCCTTCTCTGTACCTTCTCCATCGCAACTATATCTTTTTTGAGATGTGGCAACCAGATGCTAAAATAGGGTATTTCCACACTCCCTCAATCATTTGATCTAATCTTCTCCACATGAACTACCAATCTCTGTCTCCCATACTTTATTTCCAGGTAAGCTTTTTACCTCCTCATTCCAGCATGTGGCTTTATAAATGACTCCCCCATCCCTTTGTCCTTCCCACATTAAACACCGCCTTCTCCAAAACGGATTGGGATTTCCAAAACTGCTCGCTATTGTCTCTTTTCAATGCAAATGTTCTCAATTGGAGAAAGCAAAAGAAAGTCCTGAAACCCAAACTTCTCCTTGAGGTCTTCCCATGAGCATAATAAACCTTCAATAAACAACTGAAAGAAAATACTAAGGAGAGAGTGTGGTGGTGGTCCTGCTTCACAAGAGTGGGAGCAGAGGAGGCTGGAAATTACAGGCCAGTTAGCACAGATTCACCAGGGGAAGGTCCTGTAAGACAAATATGATTGATTTCATTGATTGGGTGACTGGAGAGTTGGATCAGGGAAGAGTGCTCGATGTGATTTACTTGGATTTTAGTAAAGCCTTTGATATGGTCCCACATAGAAAACTTATGAATAAAATGAGAAGTTTGGAAGTGAGTGCCAAGGTGGTAGCATGGATTTCAAACTGGTTGAAGGATAGAAGGTAGCATGTGATGGTAAATGGGACCTTCTTTGAAGAGAAAATAGTGTGAAGTGGAATGCCACAGGAATCGGTGTTGGGACCGGTTCTGTTCTGTTCAATGTCTTTGTGAGCGATATTGCAGAAGGGATAGAAGGTAAAGCTTATCTAGTTGTAATTGATACTATGATCTTGATCTGCAGCTAGAAGGAGTGGAGAGAATGAGATGTGATTTAAGGAAGCTTGAAGAGTGGTCAAAGATATGGCAACTGGGATTTAATGCCAAGAAGTGTAGAGTCATGCATCTGGAATGTGGTAATCCAAAAAACTGTATGCATGGGGGTGAAGCACTGCTGTGCACAGAACAGGAGAGAGATCTTGGGGTGATAATGTCTAGCAATCTAAAGATGGTGAAGCAATGTGACAAGGCAATAGCTAAAGCTAGAAGAATGTTGGGCTGCATAGAGAGAGGAATATCTAGTAAGAAAAAGGAAGTGATAATCCCCTTGTAAAGATCCTTGGTGAAGCCTCACCTGGAGTACTGTGCTCAGTTCTGGAGACCGTATCTCAAAAGGGACAGAGACAGGTTAGAGGCGGTCCAGAGAAGGGCGACCAAAATGGTGGGGGGTCACCATCAAATGACTTATGAGGAGAGGTTGAAGGAGCTAAATATGTATACCTTGGAGAAGAGGAGGTGCAGGGGAGATGTGATACAGACCTTGAGATACTTGAAAGGTTTTAATGATGCACAATCAACAACAAACCTTTTCTGCTGGAAAGAAACCGATAGAACTAGTGGTCAGGAAATGAAACTCCAGGGAGGATGACTCAGAACTAATGTCAATTAAATATTGCTTCATGGAGAGGATAGTGGACACTTGGAATTCCCTTCCAGAGGAGGTGGTGAAGTAAAAAATGGTGAAAGATTTCAAAAGAGTATGGGATAAACACTGTGAATCCCTAAAGGCAAGGGGGAGGGGAATGTGAGAGGCATGGGGGTAACTTGCTGGTGTGGCGGATACTACCCTTAACCAATAAGCCTTCATACTATTGATGCAACTCCATCATTGCTCGCTGCTTCAATGGCAGGGGGAAAAGAGGAATTGGATTCAGACAACAATCAACAAGGACATTGAACTGTACAGTCTGGGAAAACAAATAAGCAAGGGGGTAACTTACTTTTATGCGGCAGTTACTACCTTTAACCAAAAAGCCTGATACGATACTTCTGATGCAACTCCAACATTGCTTTCTGCTTCAACAGCAGGGGGTGAAAGGAAATTGGACTCAAACATAAACCAAGAAGAGTCCTGACTTTGGCGGTGTGAGTAACTGATAAGTATGGGAAACTGATAACTGTGGGAGCTTGCTGGGCAGGCTGGATGGGCCATTAGGTCATTTTCTGCCTTCACTTCTATGTTTCTTTAAGTAAGTTATCTGCACCTGTTTATTTACTTAGAGCAGAGCCATAGACTTCAATGGGCCATAAACTGAATGAGAAACATAAATGAATTAGAAGAATATTTTTTGTTTTATTTATGGAACATCTTTATTTGTTTCAGGGGCCATGAATGAAACAAATATGGATTCATTTGTCACGTTTTACCCATTTGTTTCATGTAAATGCACATCCCTAGAAAGTCTTTGAAAAATGGTGAAGCGAAGGCCGCTGAAGTCTCCTATTAGGAAAACATAACAAGCCTAGCTGCTATACGGGAACAGCAGGGCCGCTCAACCCTAGAAAATGGCGGCCTTCGCTTCGCCATTTTTCAACGGCGGAACAGCAGGGCCGCTCAACCCTAGAAAATGGCGGCCTTCGCGTCGCCATTTTTCAATGGCGGAACAGCAGGGCCGCTCAACCCTAGACTTCAGCGGCCTTCGCTTCCCCATTTTTCAACGGCGAAACAGCAGGGCCGCTCAACCCTAGACTTCAGCGGCCTTCGCTTTGCCATTTTTCAACGGCGGAACAGCAGGGCCGCTCAACCCTAGAAAATGGCGGCCTTCGCTTCGCCATTTCCTAATAGGAGATGTATTGGTGTTTGAGGGCCTGGTGTAATATTTACAGTGTTGCCTTTTCATTGGACGGGTTGTTAGGGCTTGAGAGCTGGCAGTTAGTGCTGTTTTGGTATGTGAGGTTTACTATAATGTAATTGTAATTCAGTTTACTCATGGCCTTAGAGACGGCCTTACGGATGCCCTAAGATGGCGCCCATCTCTCTTCCGTAGAGGCTTCTCATGGTCGCCTTACGGGTTCGCGGGCTCGGCCGTAGAGACGGCCTTACGGATGCCATCAGATGGCGCCCATCTATCTGCATCCGTACAGGCTTCTCATCTCCGCCGGCACATCTAGCACGGGCGAGCATCTCTCTGGGCCCATCGTCCGGCGTCGGTAGAGGCGCCATAAGACACAGACGCCATTCTTTACTGCTAACAAATATTTAACACGTACCTCCCCCGGTCTTGCAGCTGGGTTCACCGGTCGGACGGGTTCTCTTTGCTGCGGCCTCACCTCACCGTTCACCTCTCCAATCTGCCGATCATTTCCTGCGTTTCTCAGACGAGCATATCTCCTTCTCCTCCACCGAACGAAAAATAACAGCAGAGCAAGAACACAAATGTTAGCCATGGCGCTGTCCGGTACGAAGACGATCGAATGCCACACTAACGCCAGGTAAAAGGTAGGCGGTAAATTAAAAGGTTAATCTGTGCCCCCCCTACCTCCCTGGGGAAAGCGGCCCCTGTGCATGCAATTGGATGCTCAAGATGTGACATCACATGCCCTACCGCCTAACGTCGACGTCAGGTCTTGAGCGGCCGATTGCATGCACAGGGGCCGCTTTCCTCCGTGCAGGCATCCATCTTCCCGAGGAGGTAGGGGAGCCACGATCCGTTCTTCCTGATGACCGGATGGCTGCCAAAAGTCGGCAACGGGAGGCAGGAGATGTCCGATCGGAGATGCAAGTTGCTTCCCCGCTTCACACTTTTCTTCCCTCCTCCCGAAGCAGGGCAGAGGGGAGAGGACTGGGGCTGCCCCGGAGACCAGGGCCCATGATCGCGGCGGGGGCAGGTGAGCGGGGGCTGGGGGAAAGGAGGAGAGGAGGAGAGGAGGGGGGACACTGACAGCGGTTTTTTTTTTTGCTTTGCCGTTGCGTTGCTCCGTGGCAGCCCCAGTCCGGACATCGGAGGGGGGCAGCAACTTTTTTTTCGCTTTTTTTGGCTTCGGGAGCAGGGGAGTGGACTGGGGCTGCCGAGAGACCGGCACCCATGATCGCGGCGGGGGCAGGTGAGCGGGGGCTGGGGGAAAGCTTTCCACCTACCCTTACCCATGCCTCTACCGCCTGGGTCAGGGTAGGCGGTAAGTTTGCAGGTTAAACGCGCGACAAAACGGCAGGGAAAGATAGCGATAGTCGGGGCGCGGGTTACGGGATGCTAGGGAATAGCTAATTGGCTCGTTTGCATGCAATATTGAGCTAATTCGCTCGTTTGCATGCAATATACATGCCTCGGGTGGAAGGGGTTGCCCGGGGAATTTAGGACGCGGTAGGAGTAGGTTAAAGGGAATTCGGGATCGCAGGAAGGGCTAACGCGGCCGGAACGTGAGTTAAAAGTGGCTTAGGAGCAGGGTAAACGCGGCCGCACTTTACAGGATTGGCCTGAATATCTGAAAGTAACAAGACAACAGGAATGTGCATTCATTTGAAATGAATGGGTAAAATGTAACAATTAAGACAATTTTTTTTTGCATTTGTGGCCCTCCCAAATGAATGGAGGATGCCCATGAATATAAGCAAACAAATTCATTTTATTTGTTTATGTTTTCTATTCAAGTCTATTCAAGTCTATTCAAGTCTACTCGTAACTATAACAACCAAGAAATGCTTGTGAGGTAGTAGCCTGAACGGAGACGAGGCAGGATAATTAAGCAAGTACACAGGATGGAGAACCAAGCAAATGAGGCATTTTTTTAAACTAGCCTACAGCTGACACCAGGATCAAATGATGTGGATGTCCTCCCATTGAAAGGTCGGAGCAAGTGCAAAGAAACTCCATTGTCTCTCTTGGATTTCACAAGGAAAGCTCATCTTTTTGGAAGCTCTATTACAGTGAACTAAAGGTTTAAAAAAGAAGGAAACAAGAATTTTGACATTTGTAAAGGGCTTTTTGTTATCTTCACTGCTGCAGTCACGGTGCTATCGCTGTGTGAGAGAGATAAAGGTGCTACATTCTATCTGTTCCCTGGAGCAGGGCAGTGGAGATACTGAAGTAGTGAACAAACGGCAATCTGACTTTGCACAATGGCAGTGCACTGCTTATAGTACAGAGGCTGCAGAAAAAGAAGAGTAGTCTTGACAGTTTCTTCTCTATTTGACAGGTTTTTGTGTGTGTGCAAAATAAATCAGCCAGCAGTGCCTACACATACACTATGTGTGTGTGTGAATGTGACAGAGAGACATTTTTGTACACTGAAATAGGGGGTATTCTCAGGGTGTCTGGGGAGCTGGTTTCTACAGTTAGAGTGAGTCATTTCAAGATATGGATTTTTAGGACTTTAAGGAGGTGAAGTGCCCTCTAATACATTAGTGGGTTTTCTATTGCCAGAATCTTCCCTGCTCATAAGTCTTAAAATCTCTCACAGGAAGGAGAAAGGGTTCTTATTCATAGCATGTGGTTAATCCTTAGTGTCATGAATTTAGCCCCAGTCTCAATCAGTACGCCAGGCTGTGTGCAAAAGATTGAATTTTAATATTTTCAGTGTAACTGTGTCTTTGACAAACATGTGGGGATCTTACTTCCCCCCCCCCCCCCCCTATCTTTTAACCCAAAACAAAACCCTGGAACTGGACATTCATCTCCTTGTGGCAACTCTTGAATCTGTATCCAAAAATCCTTGCACGCTTCCAGTCCATATTAATGACTTCAAACCAGGCCACAAATCAATTCCCCAAATTCCTTTTACTCATTAACAGCCAACACTCAAGCATAGCAGTAACCGTTTGCAACAGGCTTGTAGCAAGGCTTAAGACAGCTCAACCTCTATATTTCCAAGCAGATTCAAGCATAAAGAGAAGCACACAGCTACATGCGTAGCTCTGCTAATCCTGGGGCTGGTTTACACAGATTTAAAGGATTCCATTACAATATAGGCCAATCTCACAAAATCTAGAAAAAACTCCCACTAAAATTCTCTAAAACGTCAATCCATGCACTTCTTGCTAAAAAACGTTTTAAATATAGGAGGAAATGACTTCAGAATCTGACAAATTTAACTTGCCTCAGATGTTTTAATCACGGGTCAAAAACTTCCAATGCCATTTCGTATTTTATTTACTGCAAAAATATTTTTATAAATTATATTTTTAAATTCTATAAAAATTTGTCAAAAGGACTTATCTCATAATGTCTTCATGAGTTCAAAATTGATTTTTCTATGATAAACCACCACATTGCTGACGATGGCCAGTGTTTTGCAATACTGCTGCAATATGTCTTGTAAGGCAGATTAATAATTCGCGAGTAGCTCCGGAAAACTGCAGAAATGCTAACAGACAGCCTTAGACATACTGCTCCCAATTCTCGATAGCAGCAAAAAACAATTAAAGCTCCCTCAGTTTAACATATTTATTATCCACTTTGAGCAAAACAATCGTTCTAAGTGGATTACAAGATAAAAACATTGACGAACAACATAAAATTACATAAAACAAAACATACAAAGTCAAACATAAAACATTAAACTATCTTAAAATAAGTTAAAAACTCAACAGATCTAAATAATTCTAGGAAACAGAGAAAAACCTCCAATTTGACCTCCTTGATAAACCAAATATTGCTCGCTCATGATCCCTTAGTCCCTCAGCATAAGATTACTTCTGGCAGGAAATTGTTCTGGTAGCTAGTTGTATCCATTCTTCCTCCTAAGGCTCTTGATAAGAAATGAGGCATCAGCACTTAGGAGTAGTCCTTTTGCTCACCCATATGCATGGCAAAAAGTGAGGCCACTTCTCTACAGTTTCCCACCACAGACTTGAATAACCCAGAATCTATATAAATCTCTCAGAATATAACTTTTCCTACTCAGAAACTTAGATTTATATATACAGGTTACTCTCCAGCCCACTCACTTAAAGGAATAGAAAATGCAATGTAATCTAGTACCACAGATCCAACCATCCAACAAGAATAATGGTAGAGGTTAAGTAGAAGAGGTAAAGTGAAATTAAGGTATACATGCAGTCCCCGCATCTGGAACAGGGCTACATTTAGCACCAGAGCAGGAACTGAGAGAGAAGCGCTGGGTGGGGCCCGAGGAGTGTGGAGCATGAGACAGGAACGTCTGGCGGTCCGCAGCAGAGATGTTTCCAAGGGGCGGGGCTGCATAGCAAGAGAGGCTCTGGTGTGATGATGTAGGCTGTCCCACAGAGCGGGGAAGCCCAAGTCGAATCTCTGAAATAGTGACGTAAGCAACCCCGAGTGTTGGGAACATGGACCCTTGAGCCAGCTCGAAAGTTAGAGGATCCACTGGAGGAGGTCCTACAATGGCACTCATAGCCGGACTCATAGATAGAACTGGACCAGGAGACCTGTCAGGAACTTCACCTATACAAGCCCTCATTCCCCGCAGGTTGAGCCCTTGGGTGCTGGGGCAAGCGAAGGTCTCCTGGCAGAGGAAGTCCAGAGGGCAATCTGAGTCGGGGCTGGCAGCAGACTGAAGTGGTGACAGTCCAGGAGTCATGGCCGACAGCTGAGGTGCAATACGAAGAACCAGGCCAGAGGTTGGGACAGACAAAAGGCAAGCGGAAGCCGGAGAATGCACCAATGGTCAGGACGGGCAGAAGACAGGAGAATCCAGAGACCAGACCGAAGTCAGAACTGAAGAGACAACCAAAGGCAGGAGCAGGGGCAGGAGTGGAACCACAGGAACAGGAATGGAGCTGGAACAGGCAGGAACACAGAAACGGAGGTAAGAGCAAGCAGTAACACTGGAGTGGAATCAGGAACAAGCAGGAACACAGGAACGAAGGCTGGAACAAACAGGAACGTAGGAACAAGCAACTAGCTACTCAGAAGAGTTGACATGTTGTCAAGGCTCAGATTGAAGGCAGGGCCTGGCTTTAAATAGTCCCAGGCTTGATGAGGTCATCAGTAAGGGTCATTGTCTTCAGAACCCATCCCCCTGCTGTTGGCCCTTTAAGAGACTAGACTGTCCCGCGAATACGCCGAATGGGGGGAAGGACAGAGAGAGCCAAGGGTGGCCTGCACAAGGGACGCCCTGATGCGAGGAGCTGTGCACCGTACTGGCCCTGGCGTGCTAGGCAGTGCAGCATGCCGAACATCATTCCTCGTATCGGGACATGGGGTGCCCGCCTCACAGGACCGGGGGTGAATGCGGCAGTCCGATGGTATAGCTCATGGGCCGCCGAACGTAACACCGAGTAACGGGGCTGTGCACAATGGAATCTCTGGTAGAGAAACGGAGGCACTACCCCGAGGAGCGGGGAGGTGCAGAGAGCAGTCACTTGGTGTAGAACGTTGGCACTGCCCAGAGAAGCGGGAAGCGCAGGTACAGTCACTGGTGTAGGTACTGCCCCAAGGAGCAGGGAGCGTGGATTCAAGTCTCCAAAGCAGTAAGGCAGTTCCGAGGGACAACTCTGAGGAGCAGGGAGGCCGGCAGGCAGGAACCCTGGAAGGTTTAGGGCTAGCCCGAGGAGCAAGGAAAGCCCAAAGTCTCCAACTGGAGTGCAAGCAGGCCCCCGAGGAGCAGGTACCCGAGCCAGAGTCCAGGGTAGCAGGAAGATCCGGTACAGGAACCACGGGTCCGAGGAGACAGGAACAAGCACCAGTAGCAAAGAAACTCGGTGCCAAGTCAGCTAGCAAGGGGCGAAGGCAGTGCTTAAGAATCCCAACCTTGTGATGTCATCAGTCGGGGGACACCCCTGAGGTTCCCGCCATTGGGCCTTCAAAGGAAGGCCCAGAGTCGGTGAAGGTGGCAGCAGCATCCCGGCCGTCATGAGGAGCCCTGGGAACCAGGAGGAATGCGGCGGTAGCAGGCTGGCTAGCCCCAGCCATGAGTAGGCCCGGAGAGAAGAGCAGGGCAGCCCAAGACGTGAGTTGAATCGATCACAGCCGTCTGCGACCAACGGTCATAACAATGCTTTCCTGGGGTCAGTGGTGTTTGCTGGCCACCCACAGCCTTTTCCATCCCCTCAGCCCACGCTTTCTTTCTGGGGTCTGCAGTCTAAGTCAGCTGCCTGCAGCCTCTTCCCTCTGCTGCTGCAGCCCATGCCTTCCTGTCTGCAGCCTGGGTTGTGCAGGCACCAGTAGCCTAGTCCAAACTCTAGCTGTTCTCTTCACCCAGCCCTGAATGTAAAGTAATGCATGCTGCCTGCCATCTTTCTGTGGCTTACTCTGGCTGTACATTACATAAGAATATAAGAATTATCATACTGGGCCAAACCAAGAGTCCATGAAGCCCGGCATCCTATTTCCAACAGTGGCCATGGCCAATCCAGTTTGAAAGTACTTGGCAGAATCCTAAACAGTAGATAGATCCCATGCTGCTAACTCCCAGGGATAAGCAGTGGCTTTCCAGAAGTCTGCCTGGTTAATAACAGTTTATGGACTTCTCCAAGAACTTGTCCAAATCATTCTAGCATAAGTTCCAACCCAATGTCATTCCATGATGACCCTGATCATGCATGGTTGCAACACTGGGGATAGTTTCCATTATTTTTATATAGAGACTTATCAGTTTTCACAAGAATCAGATTCTGATCCAATGTAAGTAAGTGCATCTGATTGGTATCAGTTGGATATTTAAGCTCATTAGATTATACCAAACCAAACAAAAAACAGACATACTTCTTTACGTACAAAACAGACCTAATTTAGGAAAGCCTTTTTCCTAGGGCCTCAGAATGGATGACATATTTGATCATTTGGTCCACTTATTGTGTTTCCAGTTTTTTGTCAGTAAAGTGAAAAGTAAAGTATGAGGGAATAGTAAAAGACAAGGTTTTGCATAAATTGGAAAATGTATAGCTTTGAGATCAAACGTGCTAAAGGATTCCTACCCTGCTGGTCTATGATCTGCAAAATTCAAAGTGATGAAAAAATACACAAAATGTAGATGACCCTGGACCAAATTAATTGATTTTATTTTATTTATTTATTTATTTATTTATTTATTTATTTAGCGGCATCAGTGTGTAAAGAAATAAGATAGACTGAATTATCTAGAGAGCTTTGGACATTTGTATGACACGTGAACTGAAATCAATTGCCTACATAGTACATGTGGAATTGTCATCCAGATGATGGTATAAAAGCCTGTATATTTTTCCTTTTGGATTTCCTCCTTTAGGAAATATTATTCTGATAGTGCAGAAGGAGCTCTCACAGTGTCATACGAAGACCTACAATGGCACAGTTATATTTAGATTCTTGGACGTTGTAGGATTTTGCTTTCCTCTCCTCCAATGCCATATTTGCCTTGGTTTTGTTTACTCTGGGATCTGGAGGGATGGGGAGGGTGGAGGATTCCCAGTGAGCATCAGGCGCGGGCCTTCCTAGCTTGGTTCACAAAAGGCCAGAGAACCCATGTAAATGACTTATTAATGTCACTCCCCTCCCTGCATCTGTATAACATCACAACTCATTAAGCAGAAATTGGCTTGTAGAGGACAAGATTCCTTGGTGCACAGGATCCAGAGGATTGCCCCTTTTCATTCTAACGTTGCCATGCCAACTGGGCTTAGAGGGAGGAGACTATTTATTAAGAGTCATGCAAATTAAACACTAGCGAGTTTGCCATAAAATATGACAACCACTTTAAATTATGATGACTTAATTAAACTTTAAACTGCATTTATATATTTTATGGCCATTGTGTGAGCTCTTCTCGGATGTTTACTTCAGTGAACAATCCATCATGCGAAGACCTTGAAAGAAATGCATCCCCCTGCAACCCCTGGCAGAGAACTTAGCTTCTACAATTCAGATCTAAATATTTAGTGATGGATGATCCATGTTTATAGAACAGAGGGCAGCGTGACATTTAAATGGACTTCATGGGTTACTACGACGAGCGTATTAGTGGAAAAGACGCTGAGAACCAAAGCCTTGCAAACCATTGGAAGTTGATATGTTAAGCCCATTATGCTTAGGGAGGGAGGGAAGAGTTGAGTGGAGGGGGGTGGGTCGCTTTCAGTCCATGCCTCTGGTTTTCCAGAGCCTTCCGCATGAAGGTTACGGAGGGTTTTAGACAGACATGTTCTGCTGACTCTGTCACATTTGGTAGTGCATCCCATGGTTAAACTAATAGCTTCACTGGGTGTCAGCCAAAGGTTACAAGCTTCTCAAAATATTCTTGGAAAAATAGTTTATCATTGAGCTCAAGTTTTTCATTAGTAACCCTCTGTTGTCTAATCTGTGAAACTGTGTGATTAACTCTTTTGCAGGGATAGCCGCTGCTAGCAGATTGAATCCCACAGGAAGTTATTAAAAGTAGCACTGAGATAATTCTCTTTCTTTGTACTTGGCCTATCGGGTAAAGGAAATACATCATTGGACATTTCCTTTATAATAAACCTGTATATCACTCACAATTATTAAATGGCTGTCATGGAGGATTATTATATTGAAGCTGAAGCAGTGATTAGAGACAAAGAAAGAAATGTTTACTTCCTTTGCTTTTACATAACTTGTTTTTTTTTTCATTGTCTTTGAAGTCAATATTTGCCTATAACTTTCTTCTTCAGCCGTTTTACAGAATCACATTAAATTAAATTTGTAGTTTCAAAAGTGGTCTTTAATGAGCTATCCACCTCTTGCAGAAAACTGAAGGAAGAAAGGAAGGAAAGCTCAGTAGAAACAAGGCATTTTAGCCATCAACCAGGAAGGTGCCTTCATGGATGATTCATGAGATAATGGATAATGAAACAACATTGGTGGCAGTCAGGAGATCTTAACAGAGTGGCTTAGCTCTTTCCCTCAAGTGACCTTTTGCATACCCTGTTTTTTCATCTGGTTCAAATAGTGCATTAGGAAAAAAATACATTTTCCTACTCTTCTCTATATGCTTATATAGCATATGAATGTTACAAATATAAGGTTAGATTGCTTAATTTGCATTCATAAAGGGCTTGCTTCATCTCCTCTTTTCGAGCAGATTTTCTTTTCCTTTGTAATCAGGACACTAAGGGGCAGATTTTAAAAAAGTGCGCGAGCACGTACTTTTGTTTGCGCACCCGGCGCAAACAAGAATACGCCAGATTTTAATAGATACACGCAAAATCGGCAGCCTGCGCGCGCCAAGCCGCAAGGCCTGCCTCCATTCCCTCCGAGGCCGCTCCAAAATCGGAGCGGCCTCGGAGGGAACTTTCTTTCCGGTGCCCCCCACCTTCCCTTTCCTTCCCCTAACTAACCCGCCCCCCCCCCCCCCCCCCGGCCCTAACTAATTCCCCCCCACCTTAATTTCAAAAGTTACGCCTGCCCGAGGCAGGCGTGACTTGCGCGGGCGAGCCGCCTGCCGGCGCACCATGTTCCGGTCTAGGGGCTGGTCCGGAGGGCCGCAGCCATGCCCCCCGGAATGACCCCCAATGATGCACCAGCCACGACATGCCCCCGACATGCCCCCGGCACGCCCCCTCCAGGAAAGTCCCGGGACATACGCGCGCCCCTGGGCTTGTGCGTGCCACCGAGCCCATGCAACATAGGCTTGGCGCATGCAGGGGGTGGAAGGGCCAACTTTTCGGGGGTTATGCACGTACCCCTTTGAAAATCTGCCCCTAAGGATTGAACATGGTAAAACAAGTGAAAAAAACCATTTGTAGTTTATACTCAATATGTAATATAAGAAACCAAACACCCCCTTCTACAAATTTGTGTAGCTGAGAAAATAGTATTTCTGTTCTTTGCTCCTTGCTCCAGTCCTGGTACTCAGCCAGAGTTCTGCCTCACCTGAGCTATCATCTGGCAGGGACATAAATTCAGAGTCCACCACCAGGAGAGAAAAAGAGGCTTTTATTTATTTATTTATTTATTTATTTATTTATTTATTTAAGACCTTTTATATACCGTCTTTAGCAAATTAGATTTGAACAAAAACGGTTTACAATAATGAGCAAAATAATAAATACTATTCTTCCTTAAGTGAAAGTAAAATAAAAATAAAATAAAATAATAAAAAGTATGAATAAAAGATTACATATCAATATTATTAAATATCTTTATCCTAAAAGACAGTAATATAAAATAAAATTAACTTTAAATTTAACAAAACATAAAGATGGAAAATTAAAATAACATAATAACACAACATAATTAAAAAAATGGACCTACTTAATCTTTTATTCAGTAATTCTAAATGCTTCTCTAAATAAGTATGTTTTTAATGATTTTTTTAATTCCTTAGTATTTGAAATTTGGCGTAGGGCATTTGATAGAGCATTCCAATGTATAGGCCCAGCTATAGGAAAAGCTCCATGATGGGTAACATTTAATCTTGCTAATTTGACTGAAGGCACGTCCAAAAGGTTCATATTCGAGAATCGAAGCTCTCTAGAAGGTTTGTATATTCTCAAAACAGAACATAGCCAGGATGAATTAGGGCTATTTAATAGAGAATGAATTATGGTCAATATTTGTACAAAATCCGATATTTAATTGGCAATCAATGCAGTTTGGATAAAACTGGAGAAATATGTTCCTTTAAAGGAGTACCTGTAAGAATGTGCGCTGCATTGTTTTGTATTAACTGTAAAGGAGAGGGCTGAAATATTTCACCAGCAGCTGAAACGTCACACTTCCTGTTCCTTGTTCCAGTTCTGGTTCACTCGGAATTCCTGTCCCCTGGGATGTCATCCGGTGAGACTTACATTCAGAACCAACCACTGGGGCTCGAATGCTTCCAGCAGGACTCTTGTGAAGGGATATACTAAAAGTGGTCACCAGGAAGAAGTGGGAGTGTCCAAATTTATTTTGGGCGGTAGTGTTTTATGTGGGAGTGTTTGTGGAGTTTCTCAATCCCTTTATTTGGAGGTAGATATTCAGATCCTGAATGTAATCCACTTTGAAGTGGCTGAAAGATGGATTATTAAAACAATCAAATAATGAATAAATAAATTATGGCTGGTTAGGAAAGTTAGCCGCTAGCCAGTTAAACTTAGCTGGCAAATTTTAGACCTGTCTAACTTCTCTGGCTAATTTAAATCTAAATATCGCTATTCATCTGGCTAACTAGGAGTTGCATTGAAACATGATAGGGCTCTAACGTGTTTTAATCAGCATATATTGCATGATATTTGCTGTTATCATGTGATATAGCCCTATTGCAGTGATATCGCATGATATGCATGATAATTTTCAGATTCCCTCCCTTAGTACAATGAGCTGCTGTGCATGCAATTTGCATGCATGAATTTTGCAAAACAGCTCATTAATAGGCAATTTGATGTTAATAACAATGCAGCCGACTTAGAAAGTTGTCAGCTGCATTAAGATAACACCACCTCCTGAGGAATCAGTAATCTAATGTGGGATTCTCCCATGTAAGATCTAAGGGCTAGGCTAGGCTGAGTTCCATATATTCTAAGATAGGATTTGTTGTTTTATCTTTTGATTTAATGCTGTTTTACGTTTAACTATTGTTTTAATTCAATGCTGTTTATGTGATGTTACAATGATGTTTTTGGTTTATGTACATTTTAATATTGTAAACTGCCCTGATCATTTTGTTTGGAGGGGGTGCTATAGACATACTTGTAAATAAATAAATCAATAAATAAATAGAGGTCAATGACATCTTTTTTTTTAATTTCCTGCTCCAAAAACAAAATAAAAAGGTGTGCGGGCCAAAACTGACTCCTTGCTCCAGACAACCAAATGTAGAAAAAAGAAAAGAAGCTCATGTGATGATGCCCCCCCCCCCCTTCAACCTTGTCATAAATCAATAAAGTGCCTCCAACCCCCATTTCAAAACAAATATGACCCTCCAGGTTCCCACCCTTTCCTTGCATCTCCATCCGCCAATGGTTAAAAAAATTGTTGGGATATAGGGCCCCCGTATCCCCCAAGTCTTAGAATAGATCATTGGTTTCTAGTATACCCTCCTCCCCCCCCCCCCCCCCCCACAGCCCGAACCTGCCTCCTGCATCCCTTAACATCATAAGTGCAAAAACGCTCCCTCATTGGGGTCCGGGGGGGATCCACTAACCCCAGGCCCAGTTGGGAATATTTTTCAAAATGGCGCTGACCCAACCTTACCCCAGTCACATAGCTGGGGCAATCTCCGGGCACCAGACCACAGCCACGTGGTCAAGGTCCGGTGCCTGGACCTTGCTCCAGTCATGTGACCGGGACGGGGGCTAGGGGGTACTCTGGGCCCCAGTTGTGGGAGCCTTTCTGCATAAGGTTAGGGGGTGCAGGACAGGGGGTAGGGGGTAGGAAGGTGGTGCGTACACTAGAAACCAATGATCTAGTCTAAGACTTGGGAGATGGGGGAGGGGGAGGCTGGGAGGTGATATATCCCAGTGATTGTTTAAACTATTGGGGGTGGGGGATGGAAGAAAGGGGAATCTGGAGGGCCATATTTGTTCTAAACTGAGATTTGAGTGGAGATGCTTTATTGAGTTATGATTTATTGATTTATGAGGGGGTTGGGGGGGCTGTCGTCGCACAAGTTTCTTTTCTATTTTTTACATTTGGTTGTTGGGGCTGCCTCAAGTGGTGACCCCGGGGGTGAATAGGGGATCAGCTTTGACCTCCCACATACACCTTGGGGTAGATTTTATAAACTTACAAGCGCGCATACTTTTGTTCACGCACCAGGCGCAAACAAAAGTACGCCGGATTTTATAAGATACGTGCCTAGCCACGCGTATCTTATAAAATCTGGGGTCAGTGCGCGCAAGGGGGTGCACATTTGTGCACCTTGTTCGCGCGAGCCCTACGCAGGCTGCCCGTTCCCTCCGAGGCCGCTCAGAAATCGGAGCGGCCTCGGAGGGAACTTTCTTTCCACCCCCCTGCACCTTCCCGTCCCTTCTCCTACCTAACCACCCCCCAGGCCCTATCTAAACCCCCACTACCGTTGTCGGCAGAGTTACGCCTGCCTGAAGCAGGCGTAACTCTGTGCGCACCAGCGGGCTGCTGGCGAGCCATCACCCGACTCAGGGGCTGGTCCGGAGCCTCGGCCATACCCCCGGGCGGCACCACGGCCCCCGGACCTGCCCCGAACCGCCCCCTGACCCCGGACATGCCCCCCGGACACGCCCCCTCCTGCCCCTTTTACGAAGCCCCGGGACTTACGCGCGTCCCAGGGGCTCTGTGCGCGCCGGCGGCCTATGCAAAATAGGTGCGCCGGCGCGCGTAAGTCCGGCCGGAGTTACGCGCGCAGGGCTTTTAAAGTCCGGCCCTTTTTTTCTATTTTTCACTTCTCCTTTTGGGGGGCGTCTGTTTAAGGCGATGGCGCTACCTTTGAGGTTGGGGCTGCCATTGTGCCTAAAGGGCCGATGCTGCGTTGTTTTGCCCCAAGGTGTTTTACCGCGAAACAAAATTCTGCGACGCAGCCACAAATTGCTTTCGGGGCAGAGTGACCCACTATCGAGGCGACACTCCCCCCCCTCGGGATGGTGGGACCCCCCACAAAAAACATTGCGGCTTAGTACCTCTAGGCCTAACTTTACCAGATAAGTTGCTTTATTTCCATACTGGCAATGAGGATGTGGGACAATGTCCTTTTTATTACAGTTCGATAACACATATATTACATGCCACAGTATTTATATGCTATTGTATTCGTTGTATCTTTGATGCATTTTAATATGTTGCAAACTGCCCTGGGTCCTTTATTTGGCAAAGGCCGCTGTATAACTCTAAGACATAATGTAATGTAAAAGCATTCCTGAAGCCAGGCTTTCTCTACCTGTTGCTTAGATGATTACCGCACAACTGCTATGAAGTAAGCTCATCAGTCCTTCGAATCTAAAGCAGAGGAAGGCAGAAGCACTCACTGCTCGTAAGCCTCAGAGAGATTTCTCTACCTGGTTGCCTGCAAGCCGACTCACACTCCTCCCCACCCTGTTTCAGTGTCTTTGGTTCCCCTCTCCTCCTGTTTCAAAACCTTTCCCTGCCTGCTTGCCATTTCTGCTTCAGGCTTTCAGTGCTGTTGTTCGGAGACAACTTAAATGCTATTACTTTTGTTTTTTGTTTTTTTTAGATTTGAGCTCATGGTCAGTAAATGTATGTGGTGGGATATTATCTATAGTTGATGAGTTCTATCTATGCATGGTGGTTGCCACCAATTCTCAGTAGGTTGCCTAAATAGACAGGTACTTATGTACTTGCAGGCACCTAAAATTTGTCCCAGATTTTCAGCTCATAATGGCTGTTCCAAAACTGCAACAAAAGTGTGCATACTTAGTGCAGGAATGTTTGCCTGAATACTTTTTTTGTGGACAGATTAATACACAATAAAAGGTCTCTTGCATATATAAATCATAGGTACCACTGCCGCATTGAAAGCTTACTAATTGCTGGACAGAACAGACATATCTCCAGGGTCCCTTGTGGACAGCTACCCAAGTGTTCCCGCATTTACAGCAGCCATTCAAGACTTTTCCAGCCCCCTAGCTCCAGCTTGATTCCTAGCAGCTAGTCCAGAAGATATAACCACCCCCTCAGGAACAAGCAAGTAGCAGTAGTGTGCATCGCCAGTGGTTGAAGCAGGAACTCCTATGAGCACAAGGGGCCCTGGGGTATAATATGACCAGTCTGCATAACGTGGTGAGCTGTGCCAAAATATTCCTTTCTGAAATTCTAGAACTGGTGCACCCATGTCAGGAAGACTCCAAAACTAGAGAAATGGAAGGTGAGGGTGGTATAATCATCATTCATTGCACGGTACCAACAAAAGGCACTAAATCCAAAGAGGGTAGCTTTCAAAGAACTTTGCGCAGCCACACAGAAGCGTTTATATGGACACGCAGAGATCTACTGTAGTGATTTTTTAGGTGGTGCATAGCTGGTCCGCACAGATTATAAAATATGCATACGTCCACCCCCACCACACGCACGACTATTTCAGCCTGCGCGAATATCAGCAATGCATCAAAAATGTGTACTTTTTCTACATATCCTATAAACATATGCATGTATATTTTGTATGTGAAAAACAAATACCTTGTTCACTTAAAACCCTGATATATATGTTGCAGTACGTATATTTAAAAATATGTGCACGTCCTGAAATCACTAGTTTGCCGATACCTCTTCCAATTCATCCAGTCCATCTCCAGTACATGGAGACCCTCCTACTAGTTCACCCTGACCTTCCCCCAGTTCATCAGTAATCTTTTTTTTTTTTTTCCCTGGGCTGCTGGTAGTCAGGAGAATTTCTCTGCTTTGCTAGTATGTGAGCTGCATGGGGCTGTTTCAGAGAAGAGCACTACAGTGGCCTATTGACAGAGTAAATAGAGACAATGAGCGCCAGGAAGAGGAAGGGAGAAGTATTAAAGTGGCTGCTGCAGGCTGGTTAAGGGCTGGTAATAAGGGCAAGGAACTTTATATGATGATGATTGATGAATCTATAGTGCCCTTGGTAAGCCAGTCAAGGGGAGAGGGACACTGGCTGAGAGAGCACATGAGCAGCAGCAGAATAAGCATTGTGTGTGTGTCAGTGTCTGAGCATGTTCAGCATGTTCAAGAAAATATATATGACTGAGAGAATACTTGTGTGTGTGAGTGAGTTTTGGAGAGAGCAAGACAGTATGCGTGAGTGTGAGCCACCCTTCCTTCCTCAGCCCTCCTATCTGCACCAATCTCATGCTCACCAGCTATGTTGGCGCCACTGCACAACAACATGGTTTTAGCTGCTTTGTACCCAATCTAGAGACTTTTCACAGTGGAGCTAGTAACTTTCTTCAAGTAGGAGTTGGCAGCATTTTATAGGCACTGGAATGGGGTGGGCCACCCAGGTCTTGGCCCATCCAACTTTATCTCAAAAACAGGCCATCCCTGCCCACAGGCAGAAAAAAGAATCCAGCTGCTGTGTCAGCAGCATCACCAAATGAATAACCGCCCATGCGGTTCCCACACCCCATGGGCAGGAAGATTCTCTGCAGTGGTGTGGGATGGTGACACGCTAATGGAGTAGAAGAAGACTCAGTGGATGGGTGGGGTATGAGGGAAGAGAAGAGGTGAGAAAGACAGAGAGAGATAATGAGAATGTGTGTGTGTGTGTGGTGAGGGATTGGAGGAGGTCAGTGAGTGAGAAAGAATGAGAATGTGTGTGTGTGGAGGGGGAGGGATTGGAGGGGATCAGTGAGTGAGAGAGAATGTGTGTGTGTGTGATGAGGGATTGGAGGAGGTCAGTGAGTGAGAAAGAATGAGAATGTGTGTGTGTGGAGGGGGAGGGATTGGAGGGGATCAGTGAGTGAGAGAGAATGTGTGTGTGTGTGGTGAGGGATTGGAGGAGGTCAGTGAGTGAGAAAGAATGAGAATGTGTGTGTGTGGAGGGGGAGGGATTGGAGGGGATCAGTGAGTGAGAGAGAATGTGTGTGTGTGTGGTGAGGGATTGGAGGAGGTCAGTGAGTGAGAAAGAATGAGAATGTGTGTGTGTGGAGGGGGAGGGATTGGAGGGGATCAGTGAGTGAGAGAGAATGTGTGGGTGTGTGTGTGTATGTGTGGTGAGAAATTGGAGGAGGTTAGTGAGTGAGTGGAGGGGAGAGGAGAAGGGTGAGTGGGTGGGCTGGATTGGAGAGGAGGGAAGGGAAGGGGTGAGTAAGTGAGAGGGTAAAGAAGATAAGGGGTGAGTAAATGAAAGGGGAATTAAGGAAAAGGTTTGAGTGCATGGGAGAGAAGGAAAGGGAAGTGGGTGGGAGTATGAGAAGGAGGATGTGAATGAGGGAAGGGAAGTAGTTTGAGTGAGATGGAAGGGAAGGGGAAATATGAATAAGAGGAAAGGGAAGGGTGTGTGAATGAGGTGGGAGAGAGGACTAAGAGGCAAAAGGTGGGAAACAGAGAGGGATTGGTGTTGTGAGGTGGTAGGAGTGGGAGAGAATGCAGGGCCACTGGAAGCACTAGGCAGCCACCTAGACCACAGTTTTGGGGGTGGCACAGTAGTGGCAAGACTGCAACAATTGTAACTCCTTGTTCTTCCTTTCCATATGGGCCTAGAAGAGGAAGTTGTGTCACATGGGCCTGAGCAGGTGAGGAGAAGGAGGTGCAATCACTGTGGCTGAAAGATGTAGGAACAGCGTGTTGTGATCTACTCCTCATGAAGGGAGGAGATAGCAATCTGTATGAGCGAGCTCTCCCTGGTGGAAGGAGCTAGCAAGCTCTTAGAGGTTTGCTCCTCCAGAGGGGAGGAGTTGGCACTCTGTTAATCTCCGTGCTGAGTTGCAATCTGTTATGGTTCTTATGTCTGATGGGCGGAGACATCAGATGAGCTAGCACTCTGTTATGCTCAGCTCCTGAAGTGGGAGGAGTGAGCACACTATAGTAAATAGGTGAATCCTTGGGACAATGGCAGATGACGGCGCCCCCAGGAGGATATCCTGAGAGGGACCACCGGTTAGGCTTGCGTATGGAGACAGACACAGATAGTTCTTTTCTTGGACAGGTTAGTAGAACCACCAGAGGTGGAAGTAGTGAGTTGGTAGGCCCGGCAGAGCTGAAGTCCCTCAGATACTGGAACTGCAATCCCAGGGTTGCTGAGCTGTAAGGAGACTATAAATAGTGAGTAGACAGGATATGCTTATACATAGCCAGTAGTAGATGACAATCTCACATACAATCTTAAAGAGGCCCAGTAGCTGGAAAGAGTTAGGCCCTCGAGGAGCGAGTACCTGGTTCCAGGGACAACTCTGAGAGAGCAGTGGCAACTCACGATTGTCTGTATCTGTAATAGTTTCCAGGCAGTAGAGAATCTTCAGGAACATGGGCCCTCGAGGAGCGAGAACCGGTTCCTATCTGCAATCTGAACTATAGAAAAGAGAGCGAGGTCCCTGAGGAGCGGGTACGCTTGGTAAGTCTGAGGAGGCAGAGTAGCTTGGACGAATCCATAGCGAGTATGTAAGCTTGTCCTTGACCGAGATTCTTGTCCTTGCTAACTCGAATAGCCAGTGTAAGTGAAGACCTTTTATGTTGGAAGTGGATGACGTCAATACAGGGGGATACCCCTGAGGTTCGCACCCTTGCTGGTACATACTCCAGAGTGCGTGCGTGCCTGCACCCTACGTCATCAGGAAAATGGTGGATCTGCAGCATCAAGCCAGTCCGGGGATGCCGGGGAGAAGCGGCATGGAGACACCGCGGCAGCAAGCCGTCCAACAGGCCCGGAGGGAGTCGCCAAAGAGGTAGTGAGAGTGGAGTGAGGGCGAAGAGCAAGCTCGAACGCAACAGTATCCCCCTTCAAAGGGCGATCTCCTCTTCGGGTACCAGGTTTAGGTTTCACACAAAAGCTCTCACTCTCATATGCTCTCCCCCCAACACAAGCTTACATTATCTACACACACAAGCCCACCCATGGTGATGCTAATGAATGTAGGGACCACACGTTCTCAGGACCAAACTCACTGTCCCAGATCTCAGACTCTTTTCACCACACTCTTTGCAGTCACTGGGAAGTGGGGATCCAATTGGCAGGGAGGAGGACTAGCCTCTGGGGCCCTAGGCTCCTGCATTCCCTGTTCCCTTCAGCCACTCTTCCAATAGTACTCACACATAATTCTCAACCATTCTTAGCAGGCTGCTTCTCAGGTTGAAAACTCAAGCAGAGAATTGAAGTGGTGTACAACAAAAAATGTACTATACCATAAAAAATAGAATCCAGATAACAATAGCAAAACTCATCATCATAAAAAGAATGATAACTCCAAGTGTTACAGTTTCTCTATCCATATTCAGCCAGTAATAGGAAAGAAAACTCTCCTCCAAAAAATAGACAGGACGATGATGGTGGAAAAATATCTCCCTCCTTACCAGAAACAAACTTCTCCCAACAACCATTTCTTCACAAAACTGAGGTCTTACTCCATGAGATCACAGCCCCTATTGTTAAATGACTGCAGGGCACAGTAGCTCACCTTCCAGTCTTCTCAGAGAGAGGGGTTTGTCCTTCTGAGCTGGGAGCACAGGCTACAGATGTAATTGGCTACTGCTCACTCTGAGACAGTAAATGCTTTAGCCAGATGTTAGGTAGGGTTAGGACTCCTCTGCAATGGAATTAGCTGCGTGGCTGGTGGATGTGAGGATTGCTTGGTTGTTTGCCTGCCTGGTGCAACGATATCCCTTAGTTAGGATTTTAGATAGTACTGCAGAGATAACAGCTATCGTGATACATGTGGATACCAATGTGTAGAAGGGAGATCCATGGAGGCTAAATTTAGACTGTAAGGTAGGCAATTGAAATCCATAATTTCAAAGAAAGCATTCTCCAAAATGCTTCCCATACCATGCACAGAACTCCAGAATTCTAGAGCTCAACCAGAAGTCAGGTTGAGCTCTAGAATCTTAATGCATGGTTGAGAAGATGATGCAAAGAAGAAGGATTTAGATTTGTTAGGAACTGGAGAACATTCTGGGGAAGACAGATTCTATTCTAACAGCAAGGCCTCCACCTTAACCAAAGTGGAACCCAGTTGCTGGTGCAGACATGTAAAAAGGAGATAGAGCAACAAAATTGTTTACTTTTAAACATTTCAAAAACCAAGGTTCTTCATATTTCACGTAATGTCAGTAATAAGCACCCCCCATCTGGTTTTAGATGATTTGATTTCGTCTAGTCAAATCAGGGTGAATAATTTGGGAGTAGTGTTTGATCATGGGTTTTCTTTTTGGGAACAACTCCAAACAGTGGTATGGGTTGGTTTTTATAAATTGTGGAAATTGCGACGGCTAAAATATATTCTGGATAAGAACATAAGAAAATGCCATACTGGGTCAGACCAAGGGTCCATCAAGCCCAGCATCCTGTTTCCAACAGTGGCCAATCCAGGCCATAAGAACCTGGCAAGTACCCAAAAACTAAGTCTATTCCATGCAACCATTGCTAATGGCAGTGGCTATTCTCTAAGTGAACTTAATAGCAGGTAATGGACTTCTCCTCCAAGAACTTATCCAATCCTTTTTTAAACACAGCTATACTAACTGCACGAACCAAATTCTCTGGCAACAAATTCCAGAGTTTAATTGTGCGTTGAGTAAAAAAAACTTTCTCCGATTAGTTTTAAATGTGCCCCATGCTAACTTCATGGAGTGCCCCCTAGTCTTTCTACTATCCGAAAGAGTAAATAACCGATTCACATCTACCCGTTCTAGACCTCTCATGATTTTAAACACCTCTATCATATCCCCCCTCAGTCGTCTCTTCTCCAAGCTGAAAAGTCCTAACCTCTTTAGTCTTTCCTCATAGGGGAGTTGTTCCATTCCCCTTATCATTTTGGTAGCCCTTCTCTGTACCTTCTCCATCGCAATTATATCTTTTTTGAGATGCGGCGACCAGAATTGTACACAGTATTCAAGGTGCGGTCTCACCATGGAGCGATACAGAGGCATTATGACATTTTCCGTTTTATTCATCATTCCTTTTCTAATAATTCCCAACATTCTGTTTGCTTTTTTGACTGCCGCAGCACACTGCACCGACGATTTCAATGTGTTATCCACTATGACACCTAGATCTCTTTCTTGGGTTGTAGCACCTAATATGGAAGGATATGGAAGGATTTCAGGGTGGTAATACAAACATTTATTTTTTCGACATTGGATTACTGCAATTCCCTTTATGTGGTAGAGATGTGAATCGTGTCCTCGATCGTCTTAACGATTGATTTCGGCTGGGAGGGGGAGGGAATCGTATCGTCGCCGTTTGGGTGTTTAGAGTATCATGAAAATCGTTAAAATCGTGAACCGGCACACTAAAACCCCCTAAAACCCACCACGACCCTTTAAATTAAATCCCCCACCCTCCCGAACCCCCCCCCCCCCAAATGCCTTAAATTACCTGTGGGTCCAGCGGCGGTCCGTAGCTAAATCGGGGGAAGGGGGAGGGCAGGAAAACCGGCACACTAAAACACCCTAAAACCCACCCCCGACCCTTTAAATTAAATCCCCTACCCCCCCCGAACCCCCCCCCCCAAATGCCTTAAATTACCTGGGGGTCCAGCGGCGGTCTGTAACTAAATCGGGGGAAGGGGGAGGGCAGGAAAACCGGCACACTAAAACACCCTAAAACCCACCCCCGACCCTTTAAATTAAATCCCCCACCCTCCCGAACCCCCCCCCCAAATGCCTTAAATTACCTGGGGGTCCAGCGGCGGACCGGAACGGTCTCCTGCAATTGAATCGTGTTGTCTTCAGTCGGCGCCATTCTGCGCCGCTATTTTGCAAAATGGCGGCGCAAAATGGCGGCGGCCATAGACCAACACGATTCGACTGCAGGAGGTCATTCCGGACCCCCGCTGGACTTTTGGCAAGTCTTGTGGGGGTCAGGAGGCCCCCCCCCCAAGCTGGCCAAAAGTCCCTGGGGGTCCAGCGGGGTCCGGGAGCGATCTCCTGCTGCGAATCGTTTTCCGTACGGAAAATGGTGCCGGCAGGAGATCGACTGCAGGAGGTCGTTCAGCGGGGGTACGGAAAACGATTCGCGGCAGGAAATCACTCCCGGACCCCTGCTGGACCCCCAGGGACTTTTGGCCAGCTTGGGGGGGCCTCCTGACCCCCACAAGACTTGCCAAAAGTCCAGCGGGGGTCCGGAACGACCTCCTGCAGTCGAATCGTGTTGGTCTATGGCCGCCGCCATTTTGCGCCGCCATTTTGCAAAATGGCGCCGACTGAAGACAACACGATTCAATTGGAGGAGACCGTTCCGGACCGCCGCTGGACCCCCAGGTAATTTAAGGCATTTGGGGGGGGGGGGGGTTCGGGAGGGTGGGGGATTTAATTTAAAGGGTCGGGGGTGGGTTTTAGGGGGTTTTAGTGTGCCGGTTCATGATTTTAACGATTTTCACGATACTCTAAACACCCAAACGGCGACGATACGATTCCCTCCCCCTCCCAGCCAAAATCGATCGTTAAGACGATCGAGAACACGATTCATATCTCTAGAAGATAAGATTGGTGTTCTGTCAGGTGCATATGAACAGGAGTTGGTGATATTGTGTCTGATCTGGGTCAAGGAGCAGGGAACAGCCTTTCACTGGCCACAAAGAAGAGAAAGAAGCAAGAGCAGCTTCCTGTCATACCCAATAAAAGAGAAGTCAGCCAACTCCTGCCCAGACTGATGAGGAAAGATCAGTCTTCTGCTGGCTCTGTGACGCATTTCCCAGGACTCTAGTGTGTCCTGATACACTTGTTGAGAACCACTGGTTTAGATAATGAAAATGTACTTACAAACAGAACTGATAAAACATTTTTTGGTGTGTGTGACTTAAATTGACTTCTGACACAAAATTCTTCCAGTCATCCTTTCAGGTGGGAAAAATAAAAATCAGAAAGTAGGTAAATCATAATGAGGTATACATATTTAACATTGATGTAATACACAAAGTTAAAAAAAGGTTTAAAAATAAAAATAAAAAAAATGAACCTATTTATCTAATGTTCATCCTTGTGTTACAACATCAGTTTTAAGTGAGGGACCAATCCCTACTTCATGTATGCACACGTCAAAAAAAGGTTAATGACACACAACCCACGTCATGTGCTGCCCTGGTTTCCTCTCCAGGCGAATTCGCGGCTGTGGTTAGCCGCTCCCGACGCATGCCGTCTATCTCCCGGGACTTCTTATGGCGGCTGGGACGCCATCAACTTCCCTCCTCCAGGCCTTCCTAGGCACGCGCGCCACTGAGTCTACCTTTAAGGACGCTATGGTGGGAGCTTCAGGGGCATCTCCTATTGATGACATCACCAGCCGGGATTCATAAGCACCGGCAGGTGATGTCATCGCTACTAGTGCTTTTGCCTGTCTGCCCAGATGTCTCTTCCTGTCTTGGATCTCTACCTCGGTTCCTGGATTCGGGTACCCACTTCTCTGGAGACTTGTCTCCAGATCTCCCTGCTCCTCGGGGTGGTCCCTGTGCCTCTCCAGAGGTCCTGCCTGTTGGCCTCCCTGCTCCTCGGGGTCGCCCTGGAACTACCTTACAGAGACTCTTGCTCCACACTTCCCCACTCTTTGGGGCAGTGTCTACATCTCTACTCTAGCAACTGGCTCTGCACTTCCCCATTCCTCGGGGCGGTGTCTACATCTCTACGCCAGCAACTTACTCCGCTCTTCGCCACTCATTGGGGTAGTGTCTACGTCGCTACGTCAGCACCTGACTCCATGCCTCCCCGCTCCTTGGGGCAGCGTCTACATCTCAACTGGAGTGACTTTGCTCCCACTTCTCTGCTTCTCGGGACAGCCTATGTCACTGCTGCTAAGACTGACTCTGTGCTTCCCCGTTCCTCAGGGCAGCCCCTACCAGAGACTCTGTTACTATGCTATACTACAGGTGTGTCTCCTACTACTGTGACCACGCCTTCTGATGGTGAGGACCTGTGGGGCTCCTCCTCTCAGGCTTTAGCAACACTCACCTCGGGCCAAGGGTCCACTAAACCCACGAATCCTAACAAAAGGAAAGGGAAATAAATACTGGTGCAAACACGCTTCTATTAAATAAAGAAGGTACAATAAAAGCAAATTAGGTCTGATACACTGACAGTGGTAAAAATGGATATCTGGAAGGAAACATAATAATAATAATATTGGAGGTAAAATAAAAAGTATATATTAAATATATTAGTGTGTGCACGGCAAAAAAAAAGGGCACTGGCAGAATCGCGCTTGTATGTAAACAGAGCAATAAAAGTGAACTAAGGCCAGGATTCATCAAACTATTGCATGCGATAGGAAGAAAGGTGAGTTTTATGGTAATAGCCTATTTATTGCAAAGTGCACTATCTTAGTGCTTCACATAGGTATTATCACAGAGTGCGATAACCTTTTTGCACTTTGTGGTAAGTGTCACAATTCGCACCTACAACCACTCTGTGAGAGAGAGAGAGAGACTAACTAGCTATAAGGACTACATCAAGCTAGGTTCAGAGAATATTGCACAAATCTCATTCTTTGTGTGAGTTTCCTCACTCCAAAGGTCATCAAATCTTCACAAGAGAGCACTGTTCTGTTCGTACATCTCACATTGAATGTCAAAGTGGCCCCTAACCCCTACATTACTACCTAAACCTCACCTCGAGTTACTAGGTGGGCCTCCTATAAGGTATAAATACCTGACTATTATAAGACCCTTATAGCTAGTCAGTCTCTCTCTCTCTCTCTCTCTCTCTCTCTCTCTCTCTCTCCCTCTCCCTCTCTCTCCCCCTCTCTCCCCTAAAACATAGGCATGTATACCCCTTAAAATCCAACAATGAACATGGGGTAAGTCTCTATTAAATAAAAGACTCAAATTATAACTAAATATGAAAACCATAGCATGCCAAAGAAGCCCTATAAATACCTTTTAATGCAATAATGAATAAAAGCTTAACATATAAAATGATGTATTTTATGTAGAAAATTTAAAATAAAAATCTAACAAAATTAGCATGTTCTATAGAACCTTAATGTAAAAAATATATATCCGAAAAGTATTTAAAAATATTTAAAAAATGAGATGCTAAACACAGATTGAATCTGACCCAGTGGAGAATGAGTGAAGCTGAGAAATAGTTTATAGCTTAATTCAGACCTACTATGTAGCAAATAATATATAACAATCAGACTTTTTCAATAAACTGCTGCACTAGACAGAGGTCTGTGGCTACTTTTGCAACAAAGTAATTTATACGTGAGCAATTGTATTGGTGATAAAGATAATTACTGAGAGACAACCTGTCAGCTATTGTGCACAACTGTGTAAATGAGAATACTGCATACAATAGTTAAATGAGAGTGGACTATAATTTCTTTTTATAAAAAAAACCTCAGAGATCTAGCTCTTGGTTGAGACCACGTGGTAACATTGTATTAAAGTGAGACATATATTTTAGTTCTAATCTGAGGAGTAGGTTGTCAAAATTGTCCCCTCTCCAGTTAGGAATCGGTTTCTGGATGACACAGAACTTAAAATCTTCAAACCTATGACCGGCTGTAATTGAATGTTCTACAAGAGGCGGCCGCCACTCACCACCGTGGTGCCGCTCCCCCGGGCTCGGGCACGCTCGCTGCGGCGGCCAGCCGCTCCCGGGGCTCCTCTTCGTGGCTGTTCCTGCTGCCGCGCGGGAAGGCCTTTCCTCCAGGCTCCTCCGACGTGCTGTTTGCGCCCAGCGTGGGCCCCTCCCCTGCTGGGCTTCTCTAGGCCCGCGCGCTGAATTTAAAGGGACCGTGGCAGGAAATTGCCTGCGGACCCTCCTGCTGGCTCCACCTATCCTTTTCCTATTTAAGGCGAGGTCTGGCTCATAGACCTTGCCTTAAGAACATAAGAAAATGCCATACTGGGTCAGACCAAGGGTCCATCAAGCCCAGCATCCTGTTTCCAACAGTGGCCAATCCAGGCCATAAGAACCTGGCAAGTACCCAAAAACTAAGTCTATTCCATGTAACCATTGCTAATGGCAGTGGCTATTCTCTAAGTGAACTTAATAGCAGGTAATAGACTTCTCCTCCAAGAACTTATCCAATCCTTTTTTAAACACCGCTATACTAACTGCACTAACCACATCCTCTGGCAACAAATTCCAGAGTTTAATTGTCCGTTGAGTAAAAAAGAACTTTCTCCGATTAGTTTTAAATGTGCCCCATGCTAACTTCATAGAGTGCCCCCTAGTCTTTCTACTATCCGAAAGAGTAAATAACCGATTCACATCTACCCGTTCTAGACCTCTCATGATTTTAAACACCTCTATCATATCCCCCCTCAGTCGTCTCTTCTCCAAGCTGAAAAGTCCTAACCTCTTTAGTCTTTCCTCATAGGGGAGTTGTTCCATTCCCCTTATCATTTTGGTAGCCCTTCTCTGTACCTTCTCCATCGCAATTATATCTTTTTTGAGATGCGGCGACCAGAATTGTACACAGTATTCAAGGTGCGGTCTCACCAAGGAGCGATACAGAGGCATTATGACATTTTCCGTTTTATTCACCATTCCCTTTCTAATAATTCCCAACATTCTGTTTGCTTTTTTGACTGCCGCAGCACACTGTACCGACGATTTCAATGTGTTATCCACTATGACACCTAGATCTCTTTCTTGGGTTGTAGCACCTAGTATGGAACCCAACATTGTGTAATTATAGCATGGGTTATTTTTCCCTATATGCATCACCTTGCACATCCACATTAAATTTCATCTGCCATTTGGATGCCCAATTTTCCAGTCTCACAAGGTCTTCCTGCAATTTATCACAATCTGCTTGTGATTTAACTACTCTGAACAATTTTGTGTCATCTGCAAATTTGATTATCTCACTCGACGTATTTCTTTCCAGATCATTTATAAATATATTGAAAAGTAAGGGTCCCAATACAGATCCCTGAGGTACTCCACTGTCCACTCCCTTCCACTGAGAAAATTGCCCATTTAATCCTACTCTCTGTTTCCTGTCTTTTAGCCAGTTTGCAATCCACGAAAGGACATCGCCACCTATCCCATGACTTTTTACTTTTCCTAGAAGCCTCTCATGAGGAACTTTGTCAAACGCCTTCTGAAAATCCAAGTATACTATATCTACCTGTTCACCTTTATCTACATGTTTATTAACTCCTTCAAAAAAGTGAAGCAGATTTGTGAGGCAAGACTGCCCTGGGTAAAGCCATGCTGACTTTGTTCCATTAAACCATGTCTTTCTATATGTTCTGTGATTTTGATGTTTAGAACACTTTCCACTATTTTTCCTGGCACTGAAGTCAGGCTAACCGGTCTGTAGTTTCCCGGATCGCCCCTGGAGCCCTTTTTAAATATTGGAGTTACATTTGCTATTAGGGATGTGAATCGTTTTAGGACGATTAAAATTATCGTCCGATAATTTTAATATCGTCTTAAACCGTTATGGAACACAATACAATAGAGATTCTAACGATTTATCGTTATAAATCGTTAGAATCGTGAGCCGGCACACTAAAACCCCCTAAAACCCACCCCGACCCTTTAAATTAAATCCCCCCCCTCCCGAACCCCCCCCCCCCCAATGACTTAAATAACCTGCGGGTCCAGCGGCGGTCCGGAATGGCAGCGGTCCGGAACGGGCTCCTGCTACTGAATCTTGTTGTCTTCGGCCGGCGCCATTTTCCAAAATGGCGCCGAAAAATGGCGGCGGCCATAGACGAACACGATTGGACGGCAGGAGGTCCTTCCGGACCCCCGCTGGACTTTTGGCAAGTCTTGTGGGGGTCAGGAGGCCCCCCCCAAGCTGGCCAAAAGTTCCTGGAGGTCCAGCGGGGGTCAGGGAGCGATTTCCCGCCGCGAATCGTTTTCGTACGGAAAATGGCGCCGGCAGGAGATCGACTGCAGGAGGTCATTCAGCGAGGGTTCCGGCGCCTCGCTGAACGACCTCCTGCAGTCGATCTCCTGCCGGCGCCATTTTCCGTACGAAAACGATTCGCGGCGGGAAATCGCTCCCTGACCCCCGCTGGACCTCCAGGAACTTTTGGCCAGCTTGGGGGGGGCCTCCTGACCCCCACAAGACTTGCCAAAAGTCCAGCGGGGGTCCGGAAGGACCTCCTGCCGTCCAATCGTGTTCGTCTATGGCCGCCGCCATTTTTCGGCGCCATTTTGGAAAATGGCGCCGGCCGAAGACAACAAGATTCAGTAGCAGGAGCCCGTTCCGGACCGCTGCCGTTCTGGACCGCCGCTGGACCCGCAGGTTATTTAAGTCATTTGGGGGGGGTTCGGGAGGGTGGGGGATTTAATTTAAAGGGTCGGGGGTGGGGTTTAGGGGGTTTTAATGTGCCGGTTTTGCGATTTTACGTTTTTTCGATTTTTTACGATTTTTCACGATATTTTACCCCCCCAAACGGCAACAATACGATTCCCTCCCCCTCCCAGCCGAAATCGATCGTTAAGACGATCGAGGACACGATTCACATCTCTATTTGCTATCCTCCAGTCTTCAGGTACAATGGATGATTTTAATGATAAGTTACAAGTTTTTACTAATAGGTCTGAAATTTCATTTTTTAGTTCCTTCAGAACTCTGGGGTGTATACCATCCGATCCAGGTGATTTACTACTCTTCAGTTTGTCAATCAGGCCTACCACATCTTCTAGATTCACCGTGATTTGATTCAGTCCATCTGAATCATTACCCATGAAAACCTTCTCCATTACGAGTACCTCCCCAACATCCTCTTCAGTAAACACCGAAGCAAAGAAATCATTTAATCTTTCCGCGATGGCCTTATCTTCTCTAAGTGCCCCTTTAACCTGGCACTGAAGTCAGGCTAACCGGTCTGTAGTTTCCCGGATCGCTTGCTTTCTAGGACCTGTATCCTGTTCCTCCATAGAGGATATCTCCTACACTTCTGACTTGTGGCGTTTATCTGGAACCTGACCCACGCTTGGAAACCACGACTTTGAGAACTGCCGCCTGCCCCGACCTACGCCTGGAATCTCGATTACCCGAACTGCCGCCTGTCCCGACTCTCGCCTGGCAATCCTTCTACGAGCTCTGCGTTCTGTCCCGGCCCTCATCCTCCTCTTCGCTTCTGCCTTCTCGCCATCTCCGGACCCGTTCCTGGCATCCATCCAATGCCATCTCCTCTTCAGCCAGAGACCCCAAGTAAGTCCAGCTGGCCCCAGTACCCAAGGGCTCAGCATGAGGGGGATGTGGGCTGGTAGTGATGAAGCTCCAGCGGGGTCTCTGCTTCACCCTGGCCTCACCTTCCTACAGTGGGGACCTGTGGGGGGTTTTCCCACAGGTGGCGCCAACTCCACCTCGGGCAAGGAATCATAACAGGTTTAGCTGCTGTATATAATTGACTCTGCCCCAAGCAGATTGCTGAACCTTTCCTCCCTCCCTCCTTATCTCTCTGTCTGTCTCTCCCAAATCTGATTCAGAAGTAATATCAGGAGGGAGGGGATCAAATTTGCCTAGTCAGAAGACAAGAAAATGCATGTTTTATAGAAAATGCATATTGACATCTCATTGATGATGGAAGAAGCAGTAATGAATATTTTAAAAGGGTGCCTTACCTATCACTGAGTAGCTGATTTATATCCAGTGTTAAGTAGGAATGCAACTGACCTCATCTACCTAGAACGGTGCAAAACCTGCCACCTCCGGTACATAGAGGAAGTAAGCTCAAGAACAAGAGGAGTAGGAAGGGTGAACAAGGAGACAGATAAAATGCACAGGAAGGACACACACTGTTTTATTAAAATCATTTTTGCCTTTTAGTTATTTTGTGCTTGTTAGCTTCATAAGCTGTACTGTAAGGCAAAAGATCACTCAGCATTTCACAAATTGCTGCCAGCAAGTCAGAAGTCATAGTTCTGCAACATGTTTTAATAGTTGGCGTTCATATTTGAAATTCATGTTGCACTTTGAATGTTGATAAAGCCCATTATTCATAGCTTCATGTTTTGGTTGGTTGGACACCAGGCATACAGATGATTAGTGGGGGCTGAGGAAGTGAACTTCCTTGAGAGTTCAGCGGGGGAACTTTCATGTTACAGAATGAAATATTTTTAAAGATGTGCCTTTGATGTCTTCCCAGTGTTAGCCCTAATGAAGAGCCCCTGGATAGGATGTAAAATAACAAGGGCAGCCACAACTGTCCAGCCTTCCTCTTGCATTCACTTCGCCAAACAAGTTATAGAAACACAACTGGTCAACAAAGAACTACAAACGTCGTGTGACTATGGATAGCAAGACAAGGACCACAACATTAGTAACATTAACAAACACGTGACAAGACCTGAGCCAAGCAGAACAATTTAAAAACTACCCTATTGTTTGGACAGGCCATTCATCACATCTCAGCAATGTGCCCCCCACTCCCGCCCCCCAGGGAAACCGGGTCTTCCGGCACACAAATCTACACCGCTACCAACCAGGCCCCCCTGCCACATCCCAGCTGCATTCCCCTCATCGGTTTTTTAATTACCCTTAATCGCATTAATGCCTCTGTCATCCAGGGCAACAGCCCCAGTTACACAAATGATTCAGCAGGGTCTCTCGGTGTTATCTGCTGCCAACTTGCAAGACAGGCGCAGCACGCAGTGCCATGAACAAAGAATGGCTCAGTTATTAATCTGCCATAGATTTAGAACTGTTGAAGACATGGCCACATTTCTCCAAATGAAATGTAAACCTTGGTCGGTGAAGAAACATTTCAAAGCTTCTTGGAGGGTGTTGTTAAATAAATTAGTCTGTGCAGCCAACAAATGTATACCATCAGAGCAAGAGAAAACCTCACCAATATCCCAAACCAACCATGGCAGCAAAGAACCGATCTGCCAGTTAACTTTCTTAAAGACAACAGTGACACGACCATGGTTAAATCTTTCCTGATAGCTTCCAACAGTTGCTGGCAAGACTATTTATTTATTTATATTCCACTTCTGCAGGCACTTCATTCACATATTGTAGTTATTTCTCTATCTCCAGAGAACTTTCTACTAAGGCTTTTTTTCCCCATTCTGTGTCTATGAGAAAAATGCTTAATAAATGAGGCCCTAAATTTGTACTTGAGGCAATGGAGAGTAAAGAGACTTTTATTTATTTATTTGCTTTTATATACCGGCATTCCTTGGGGTATATCACATCGGTTTACACGTTAACTCGGAGAATAATAAGACTAAGGTGTCTTACTATTATTACATTGTAACAGCAAGAAACTCAAAAACGTGTTACATTGTATCAGTAAGAACATAAGGAACAGTTTGGAACTTATTTGTGGTACGCCAGCATACAATAAGGCTTAATAGCATAGTGAAGTTGTCCAAAGTCAGAAAGCATGGCAGCAGATTTTGACAGCCCACAAAGCTATTCCTCCACTCTGCCCAGATCATTGCTACCCCAGGTGCACAACATTTGGGTGTGTCAACAACAGCATCTTCTACCAGACCATAGGTATCAGCAGCTCCACTTAAATCTCCCGATGACCAGACCACTCCAAATAAATGCCAAGTGGTACCAGACCCAAATAACTGCTGTATGGACGTTGACAAACGTGCCTATGTGCCCCATAGAACAAAAGAATTGTTCACAATCCAAGGTAATCCATTTTCCCGGGAAAAGCGTCTATGGCACCAGACAGACATACACCTGTATTTTATAATCTGTCCACATATATCTGCATAGATTATAAAATAGGCATACAGTATATTATGTAGAAAACATGCACACATATGTTTGCTAATTGCACAAATGTTTGCACAGAAGCAAACTCATACACGTGTACATGTTTGCAACATCCCGAACGTTTTTCCAAGCATGCGTATCCTTCCAGTTCTTCTGGGGTGAGCTCATTCCAAGATGTCTCCCCTGGAAAGGCAGCCAAATTTCACTACCCAGGACACGTCACGGCTGGCATCCCTGGTGGTGAGGAATGAACATTTGCTATTTCTGATCTGAGGCAGCTGAGACAGGCATGGAGGGGGCAGGCAGGATAAGTTTAGATGGGTAAGTATATTGTAAGAACTAGGAAGATGGGTGGGCTGGAAATTGAGGGGGCAATTGAGATCGGATGGAGTGTTGAGGTTTTGAGGTGGGTTGGGGCAATTTGAGGTGGGGTGTTATGGGTGAGATAGGGGGCAAATGTGGTTTGGGGTGAGTATAGGGTGTGTTAGGGGATGGTTTGGGGGTTGGGCATTAGATGGAATTTGAGAACCTTTTCAAGGTTGGGCAAAAGGGGGCCTTGGGGAGGTGAAGGAGAAGGGAGCTAACTCGCAAGGAAGCTGGATTAATGTCTTATTACTTATGATAAATAACAGCTGATTCCGGGGGTGAGAAAGCAAACTAGCCCCGACGGTTCTGCCTGCACTTCCGGTTCCTGTCGTCACTGAGGGCCTACATAATCGGCCCTCCTACGGCGCGCAGCTGCCGTGGGCGCGCGCGGCTTTGTCTGGAAATGATCTCCCATAGTCTCCTTCACCAAAAAGTGAGTATTTAGATGGTTATTTTTCTTTGCTTCCTTCTCTAAAGCCTCCAACAGCAGTGACAATCGAAGATATATATATATGGAAGTAAAAGCTGATCGTTCTTAAAAGGTTTATAAGGACTCTTTGCTTCTTTTGTTGTGTTTGCTGTATCATTATGCCACGCACTAAAAGGAAGGGCAAGCTGAGGGAGGCTGTGGCTACCCTCTTCCCCAGCAAACCCATCCCAGGCGAAAACTGAGAACTTTTTCAGCTCAGCCCCTGAGAAAACTCCCGAGGGAAGCGCCGAGAATTCAGCTATAGAGCAAAAAGGCGGATTCACCTGCCTCAGCCATTACACTCAGCCCGGGAGCACCGGTTACCCCCTCACCTCCCTTTTTGGACTGCCCTGAAAGAAGAAATTTTCCCGAGACAAGAACTTTATTGCCTGAACTAACCGAAGTGGAAAATGTAACATCTGTCGAAGTTGGGGAAAAGAACTTTCAAGGAAATATAGGAGTTAGGACTGCAAAAGGGGAGGAGGAGGAGGAGGAGGAGGAACCTCCCAGAGAATACAGGGAAGTGTTGGACGCTGGGGGGGGGGGGGGTGTTAGAATCAGCCAGCAAAATCCCCATGAAAAAAAATTGGAAAAAAAACCTGTGGTAATCACTTTGGACAATGTATGGACAGCAATCATAACTCTGGAAAGATCCATTTCTAAAGTATCTAATGTGACAATGGATATGAATAAACGTGTACTGAAAACAGAACAACAATTTGAAACACAGAAAGTCCAGTTGGGGGAATTAGAACAGAAAATAATTCAGGTTCAGAAAGTGCAAGGGGGAATAATACAAGGGGAAACGATTCAGACAAAAAATCTTGAAAATGATTCCAGATATTTAAATCTTAGAGTTATAAATTTCCCCCCAATTAGACATAGACCTGTACAAGGTCAGTTTAAAAAGTATATGAATGTGATCCTAAAAATACCACTGGAAGCTATCCCTCCGTTAGCAAAAATATATTATGTTTCTGTTACGCTCGGAGGTGAACCCTTGTCCTGGAGCAGTGGAGAACGGCTCCCTGGTAGGGACCAGGATGCAGCTGCCCCCAGGGGGTGGAGCACTGGAGGAGACAGAGGATAGGATAAGCTTCACCACTGGAAGCCCGCAGTCCCCCCCCCGGGATGAGCCCGTAGGGACCCGGGCTGCTTGGACTTAGGTGAGCCTCGCAGGGTCTCCTGGAGAGATGGTAGGCTGGCGTGCCCACGGACAGCAAAGGAGCGCGGTCGGACTTGAGACTGAGGTTCCGATGGAGCAAGGAAGACCAGAACAACGTAGCCGATGACAAGGCAAGGGACAGAGCCAGAATCAGGAGACGTAGTCAATCAGGCAGAGGTCAGAATCCGAGGGTCAGTCCGAGGAGTAGTCAGGCAAGGCAAAGGTCAGGTTCCGGAGGTCAAACGAGGTCATGAGGCAGGCAGAGGTTAGGATGCAGGCAGCAGACAGGAAGGTGGAGGAACAGGCCGAGGTCAGTACCAAAGAGACAGTCCGAGGGTACTACCTGGGGAAACGGACGGACAGACGCAGGAACAGAAGGATGCTGGAACAGGGCTGGAACAGTAGGATCCTGGAACAACAAGGCTGGGACAAGACTGGAACAAGGCTGGAACGAGTCTGGAACAAAACTGGAACAAGGCTTAGTACGCAGTGACAATCTAGCATACAATGTCGACCCGATTGCCAAGGCAAGGAAGTGTAGGCAGGGACTTCCTTAAGTAGTTCCTTCAATCAGGGTGCGCCGCAGAGCTAGGACCCGCCCTGGCCCTACAAGAGGCCAAGCAGTCCGCACGCATATAGGGGCATGGCCAACGCCATTGGAGGCGCCAAACTCCAGCGGGAGGCCTGGAGGTGCTCGTGGATGCCACTGGGGAGGCCAACCTGGGACCTGCAGAGAAGCCAGAGAGGTGAGCAGGCCCGTGCGTGGGCCAGACGTGGACTGGGCACGCAACAGTTTCGTATAATAGAGTTAGTGAAGAACAAACACCACCCTTAAACGTGTCTGAGTTTCTTGAAACATCAACTGAAGAGTCAGTGGAAAAGAGTGGAACTGTATTAGTAAAATTGGTATTTCCCTCAGATAAGGGATAACGTTCTAAAGTTATTTTTGCGTAACCGTGCTGTTAAATATAAACAACATATTTGGATATTCCCAGACATTGCCAAAGTGACTCAACGCAGAAGGAAAGAATTCCTGGCAATGAGACAATTAGTGGATCCAATTGGGGGCTCAAATGGTAGTGCGCTATCCATGCAAATGTATGTTAAGATTGAATAGCGTGAAATATATATATTTTTTTGAACCATCAGATTTAAAAATGTTCTTAGAAGCCAAGAATTTAGTTGGGAATAGTGTTGGCTAGGAAGGGTGCTGTATAATAGAAAGAACAGGGAGCTATATTTTTTCCCTAAGAAATGTTACTTTAAATAATGCTCAAATTAACATAAGGTTGTTACTGCTAATTGCATAGTAAATAGGGGATCTGTTGGTAAAACCTTAAAAAGACAATATTGGATTGTTAAATTTACTTTGTGAAAATGTTTACTGGGGGATTTATAAGAAGTAATAATATTTATGTTTGTATTTTCAAGAAAATAGAGATACCCATATTGTATGTTGGCATGTTATGTCATGAAATTTAAAAATTCGATAAAATATAAATTAAAAAAAAGGGGGGGCCATAGGGATGGAAAGGGTAATGGGTGTGGGGCAAGGAGGGGACATTGTAGGTTTGTGGTAGGGCAAGAAGCAATAGTTATATATGAATGCCAAAAATGATTTGCAATACATTAATGGCATGATCTATGTACTGATGGTTAAATGGAAGGGAAGAAAAATAGAGAACGCTTTAAACGAAGGTCATAAGTATAGGAAAAGTCCAAGTAAAGGAAAGAACATTCTCTGGGACCTATTTCTGATCCTATTGCAGAGCTGACCTATGTCCCTGTCCCAGAAAGGAGAAAAGCGGCTCAGTCTTACCTGCCAATTACATCCCAAAGCTGTATGGTGTCTGTAGCCCATGACTCCTCCCTTTGAAATCGTCGTTATGCATCTGACTGGGGTTGTTCAAAAGCCTGCACTGACCTGCTGTCTCCCTTTTAGAAAAATGGATATCTTGTCTGTTCTGAGATTGTCCCTGCTCAGGTCAATAATCTGGTTTGGTAGCAGGATACCACATACATCTGCATGAAGGGGGGGCAAACAACCAGGAAGCAGACTCAAGGCCTCGGTAGAAATAATGGAAACATGCTATCCTGCAGGTCACATAAACATTTACATTGAATTAACAGCATTCTATTCCCATTTCTTTTTATAGATTGAAGACTTCAAGAGGAAGGTCTAGAAGCTCAGGCACAAGAAAGGGGAGTGGCTGGAGGAGGCTAGAGTTAAGTACATTCAATGCCCATCAAGGAGATGTCAACAAGGTCTGTCTATTTCCTGCTTCCATCACGGGCCCCACTGTTGCCTTCCCACTCTACAATACCTTGTCTCTGCCTATAGCTTCCTGAAACCTTCATGCACTGTAACTTCATCCTTGCCTGTTCTTTGCGTCTTGAGCAGCACTGTCATGAAGCACTACTTGTAATGCCTTCACAGGCAATATATAGTACTAGAGAGGGTGTTAGAACTGCTCCTAAAACTCTTACCCAGGAAAGTCTATGCCTTATATCCAAAAAGACCCATAGACTTAGGGTTGCATCAAGCACTTGATGGCTTGCAATTAAGAGCACACCATAACACTAACCACCCAGATACTGAGCCTACCTCCAAGCTCCTAGCACTAGCTAGGCAATAGGGATATGCATTCGTCTAGGACGAATTAGGCAATTTCAACAAAATTACCTAATTCATCCTGATTCGGAGACCCCAAAAGAATTTTTAGTGTCACTAAAATGAAATTTGGGTCTCCCCGAATTTTAAAGGCCCGAACCATGGGGGAATACGAAATTTCCCGCAGTGGGCCGAAAATGAAGCCCCGAACCGATAGGCACCATTTTGTAAAATACAGCTGTATAGAATGTTCTGTATCTCATGGAACCTAACTATTGCCTTGCCACCCACTATATGACATAGGTGACCCATTCACATCGTCTCCATATCTCCGGGAAATGCAATGCCCTCTCATAGTTTGCATGATGCTGCATATCACACTCTGGAGCATGCCAGCTCATGGCCTCACACATACATTTTTCTCTGTTCACAGAAAACACCAGCTCTGAGAAGGAAGAGGAAGAAGAAGTTGAAGTTGAAGGGTTCCTGCTGTAGCAGCAGCAGCAGCGGCAGCTGTACCCTCTGCTGGAGACCAGGCAACACCACCACCAATGGTGGTCCCAGCAGCACAGCAGCCATTCCCCATCTCATGGGAAGCCCTGGGCCTACAGAGTTTCCTAAACTTCCCTATACGGCCTCCTCCCCTTTCTGCCCCGGGATCTTGAGGCGCAGGTCCTGAAGTTGCCCCAGCCATTGCTGGGCGAGGGAGGCAACCAACTCAATGGTGACTTTCAGCCAGAATCTATACTGTATCCCATGGCTGCAGAGGATGTCCCAGTGGCTAAAGCACCCACTCCAAGCCAGGATGCTGGGGATCTTGCAGCAATGAGCCAGGTGATGGAAACTATTTGCCAGGTGGTACAGAGGATGGGGGAGAACATTAGCATGGTGTGTGCCAACTTCAGGTGGAGGTCGTGGAGTGACTACTAGCCCAGGATCAAGAAGGCTTCAGAGCAGCTTTTGAGCTGATGAGCATGATGTAAACGCCACAGCACACGGCACCCTAGGCTATTCAAAACCTGGCCTCCATAGGCTCCTGGGCCATTTTATTTTCATGTAAATAGTTTCATACCTAGGTTTTCTCACCACTTTCTCATTTTGTTTAAATACTTTACATATTTTATATTTAGTTACTGTTGTATATGTGTGTCTCTCTTTATTTTGATACATGCAAAAGTCCAGCTTCACCCCGTGTTAAGCTCCTTTCAGCAGTGCATCACTCTCTCACTTACATATTGCCATGCATGTAACTTGCCATGCAGCTCTGTCCTGTCATGTCTATCCCCAACTCACTCCCCCTTACACCTGTCTATGTGTAACGTCTGGTAACTTGGGCCATGCAGTCAATACTTAGCATCCTTGAATGACCTACCTATAAAGGGCACAACACTTTAGAGGTTGAAATCTACATGTACCTCTTGCCTCCCTAGTGCATCTTAGATGTGAGTGCAGGCAAGTCACAAGCAGAAATGTAGTCTATAAAGGAAAACAATGCATGCATGCTTCCCCCTTACAAAAAGCACAGCACAGGAAGACAAGAAGCAAGCATTAAGTAGGCCTTTCAACTACAGCTCAACTTCCAGCAGATAAGAGGTGTCATATAAATGTGCTGATTGAAGCTTAATTCACCTGAAGCTGGCAGCTGCTGCTGCAAAGTCTACTAAATCACCTCTATGTACCAAGCGCTGCAGATGTGAAGGAAATTCAATTCTATCTTTGTTACCCTACAGAGATGAAGGTCTACCTGGAGTAATAAAGTTGAATGAAGTATCTATAACTTCAAATCTAACCTTCTCCATGCTCGTACTGCTTATCCTCCCTGGTAGGGCCCAGCTTACATCTAGAAGGCTCCCACATTCTATCTACAAATCCCTTCATCAAAGTGCCCACACTTCTATTTGTGAAAGAACCAACATTTAATAGAGATCTGCCTTCAAGAAACCTAGACTGGCCTGTGATCTACAAAACATGTAGGATTAGGTTATTTTTGGACACAACAAACTAAAGCTCCCAGCTGTGAGCTAGCAGGGACTCTGTGCTGTTTCCATGACCTCACCCCCACCCCCCCCACCCCCCCCCCCCCCCCCCCCCCCCCCCCCAACATACATCCACCTCCACCACCTGTAATCCTCAAGGACCCTCACACGAGAAGCTTTCAGAGCTTGGCTATCACCTGGAGCAGGGTCAGAACTGTAATTTCACTCAGCTGCTTCCTATCCAAATAATAATTATACCACAAAGAGTTTGCAGGGTAGCTAAAATTAAACACACCCAGTGGAAAGTAGAAACTATATGCCTGATATATAGCAATACACAGGGCACATAAAATTTCCTATGAGATAGTTTGTTGCTGAATTAAAGTTATGTTCTTTATGGGAAAAAAAAACCTGGTATAATGAATAAAAGCCAAAGCCAGAATATAAAACATCCAGGCTTCTGAAGATGAGGTTGTCATCCATACATACCTTGCTTTCCTAATACCCACAATATGCCTTCTGGAGGTACGATAGCTACTGGCTCCATGTCATCTGCGATAGGCAGAGCTGGTCTAGGTCTTACTCACTCTGCAAGCTATAGGGTTAAACACTGGACAAGCTCTGAAAGTCCCAGATTATATGGAGCTTAGTGCTATCCCAACTCTATGTGGAAAAAGTTCAGTGGCTATACATGTATATATAAATTACATGATACTTATACATGTATATATAAATTATATGATACTTATACATGTATATATAAATTACATTAGTGGCTATACATGTATATATAAATTACATGATACTTATACATGTATATATAAATTATATGATACTTATACATGTATATATAAATTACATTAGTGGCTATACATGTATATATAAATTACATGATACTTATACATGTATATATAAATTATATGATACTTATACATGTATATATAAATTACATTAGTGGCTATACATGTATATATAAATTACATGATACTTATACATGTATATATAAATTATATGATACTTATACATGTATATATAAATTACATTAGTGGCTATACATGTATATATAAATTACATGATACTTATACATGTATATATAAATTACATTAGTGGCTATACATGTATATATAAATTACATGATACTTATACATGTATATATAAATTACATTAGTGGCTATACATGTATATATAAATTACATGATACTTATACATGTATATATAAATTATATGATACTTATACATGTATATATAAATTACATTAGTGGCTATACATGTATATATAAATTACATGATACTTATACATGTATATATAAATTACATTAGTGGCTATACATGTATATATAAATTATATGATACTTATACATGTATATATAAATTACATTAGTGGCTATACATGTATATATAAATTACATGATACTTATACATGTATATATAAATTATATGATACTTATACATGTATATATAAATTACATTAGTGGCTATACATGTATATATAAATTACATGATACTTATACATGTATATTTAAATTACATTAGTGGCTATACATGTATATATAAATTACATGATACTTATACATGTATATATAAATTACATTAGTGGCTATACATGTATATATAAATTACATGATACTTATACATGTATATATAAATTACATTAGTGGCTATACATGTATATATAAATTACATGATACTTATACATGTATATATAAATTATATGATACTTATACATGTATATATAAATTACATTAGTGGCTATACATGTATATATAAATTACATGATACTTATACATGTATATATAAATTATATGATACTTATACATGTATATATAAATTACATTAGTGGCTATACATGTATATATAAATTACATGATACTTATACATGTATATATAAATTACATTAGTGGCTATACATGTATATATAAATTACATGATACTTATACATGTATATATAAATTATATGATACTTATACATGTATATATAAATTACATTAGTGGCTATACATGTATATATAAATTACATGATACTTATACATGTATATATAAATTATATGATACTTATACATGTATATATAAATTACATTAGTGGCTATACATGTATATATAAATTATATGATACATGTATATATAAATTACATTAGTGGCTATACATGTATATATAAATTACATGATACTTATACATGTATATATAAATTACATGATACTTATGTTATCAATTTTAATAATGCACACATGTAATTTTTCCTTGTGCAAATCCTGCCTCTTTCTATGCTCAAATATGAGCCTTTTACTCATGTATGTGAGTATAAAAGGTTTGCTCCGGCACTTGTTTTCCTAATTGCACCATTGCCTGGAAGGAGGGGAGCCCTGCTTAGGAAGCCCAGCTTCCAACCAAGGGAGGTAGAACTTTGGGTTTGAGAGGTCATAAAGGTTCAGAATATCCTGTGTGGGCCAGAGTCCAGGAGAGTGGACTAATACAGGAAAGAAAGGACCCAAGAGAAGATCTGTCACAAGCTCAATGTGATCTTCCACGATAATCGGAGCGGAAAGGACATGACCTACAAGTGGCATGGCCTCCAACACTTGGTGAAACAGAAGCAGGCCATGATGAGCACTGAGGGGCCTGCAAGCCAAATCACCTTTCCCACAGCAGACCAGATAGTCCTTACCACTATTTTGGAGGCATCTGTGATAGGTATGGGAGAGCTGGACACCTCATATCCAGAAGGCCATCAAGGTGAGCAAGGGAGGCATAGAAAGTGCTAGCATGTATTGACTATAAAAATGTCTTTTACCAATACATAATTAATAGTGGCCACTACACTCCCCCCCCCCCCCCCCAAGTAGATGTTAGCTGCAATATTTACCTCCTAAGTTATTTCCACTCTCCTTACAGTCTTGGGCTGCTTGTGGTGGAATCAGATTCTAGTTTCTATTCTCTAGCAGGATCTCCTTTAATAACTCCTCTGTACACTAATCCCCCAGCTTGTTGGACCCTCTTTATCTATGCAATCTTCTGAACTTCAAGGAAGTCTTTACCTAGGACCCTTCTCAACTCTCCTCTGAGCCACCTCTTAGAGATACTGGCCCTATGCTGCCAGTCAGTGAAGATATCTCACTCAATAGGGAAGGCTATTCCTCCATCGCATACTGACACTATGCTGACTTCAGATAAGCTAGGTCTAATGAGACCTCATTTATGTTGAGGGCCCTCAGACCACCTAAAGCCACCTACAGAATGTTATAAGGGGCTGGGAGATGGAATATGGTCAGCAAATTGTCATCTCCTTTCATTAGATATGTTACTTTTTAGAAATATTAAATGGTCCACAAGGCTGACAGGTTCAGCAGAACCATGCCTGCTGGTGCTTTACAAGTGCTTCATGACAGCTTTCTCAACCACAGGAATGATTTCTATACAGTCAGTGAAGTAGAAGGAGGTGGTAGAGCAGAGCCCGTAGGAAGGTTCAGTGGGTGTGAAGAAAAAGTCCAACAAGCATGTATATTAAAAGTATATACACTTTTCTTTTTTGAAGGTGAGGAGGCAGGCAATGTTTCAGATGCTTCTGCACCAAGTGGTCTCCAATGGGCAAGTCAGTGTTCACGGGTGCTTCCTGTAAGCCCAGAATAGGACACTGAGGAGGTGATCATACACAGAGTTTTCTTTTTTTGTGCAGAATTTCAAGCTGCTGGTGGGCCGTGAGAGGAGTCCATCCCATTTGCGACTCCGCTCATGGCTGAAGATGAAGGAGGCCCCAGTAGACCTTGAGCGGAGCTCATCTCACTCATGGCTGAAGTTGAGGGAGGCCCTGTGGGCTGCAAGCAGAACCCATCCCATTCATGGCCGAAGTGGAAGGAGGCCCCAGTGGGTTGCGAGCGGAGCCCATCCCGCTCTCAGCTGAAGATGAGGGAGGTGCCGGTGGACCCCGAGCGGGGAGAGGCTGAAGAGCAATGAATAGCTGATGATATTGAAGCAGTCTATGAGTCTGAGTGAGTGTGTGTGTGTATGTGCACATAATGCCAGGCACAGGAGGGTGTGTGTGTGTGATATGGATCCTGTGTGCCTGAGTGAGGGTGTGTGTGAGTGAGGGATTTGGTGAGAGAGTGTGTTTGTGTGTGATAGGGAGCCCATGTGAAGGGGTGTGTATGAGTGAAAGAGAGAGCCTAAGTACAGGAATGTATGAGTGTACCAGAGAGAGTTGGATCCTATGTGAGGGGGAGGGGTGTGTGCAATAGAGAGGGGGAGACTATGTGAGGGTGTATGTGTGTGCGTAAGAGAGAGGGAGCCCATGTGAGTGCATGTGTTTGAGAGAAGGACAGCGAGCCTGTCTGAGGAGGGGTGTGTGCATGAGAAAGAGAGCTTGTACAAAGGGGTGTGTGTGTGTGTGTGTGTGTGTGAGAGAGAGAGAAAGGGACAGAGGGAACTTGTTTGAGGCTGTGTGTATGTGTATCTGTGTGTGTGTGTGTGTGTGTGTGCAAGAGAGAAGGAGCCTGAGTGAGGATGTATGTGTGTCTCTGAGAAAGTGGGACAGAGGGAGCCTGCGTGAAGCTGTATGAGAGAGTGGTCAAATTCTAGGAGTAGAGTGGAAGGGGTTAATTCTAGAGGGCGAAGGGAGAGATAGTGGAGAGCAGAGGTGTTAGAGCCTGAAAAGGCAGAGTGAAAGGGGTCTGGCTAGGGGAGTAAGGAGAGGGGATGGAAGGGACTCTCCTACAGTGTACTTCTAGGGGAAATTTAATCTGCTCAAAAATATTTAAAACTCTTCATCTTTGAATAATAATTTTTCTGTATTAATTTGAAATTAACTACTCAAAGACTGTTAAGAATATTGCATTACTTTGACCAATATAAAGAATGCAGAATTTTAATATTGTGTGTGCAGAATTTTCCCGGTTGGTAAGGGAGAATTATGCCAAGTGGAGATAGACATCAACTCTGGAAAAGTAATTGAGGTGCAGTCCACTCCAGCTGGAGGTACACGCTGGAGCTAAATGCTAGAGTGGTGGAGATAACAAGCCTCCGGCCAGGACACCCAGGGCCTGAAGAATGTGATCCAGCCAGAGCTGTAGGGCATGTGGTAGGAGCTGAGGGGCGTGCAAAAAGAAATGCACGCCCAGATTGCAGAATGGAGGGAGATGTTTCAGGGTGTACCACCCTGCCAACCACTGCCCCCATGGAATGCTCCCTATATCCAATGCCTCCCTGCATACAGACCCCAGCAGTCTTTTGCTGCATCATCACTGTGGATGGTGCTTCCCCTTGCCGGAGTTCTGCCTGTCTCATTGGCAGCTCCACCTCTTGCTCCGCCTCCTCGCAGGCCAACACCACCTGCACTTTATGCCCACTCCAAAAAGAACTGCCACCACCACAGAGAGAGACTCCCCGCTGTCTGAGGTTACAGTTGGGATCCTCACCCTCTGTCATGATGGGCATGGCCTCACTTAGCGCAGTAGCTGAAGAGGAGAGGACCACCACTACTCCCAGGCAATCTTCTCTGCAGCCTCACCTCACCTCACCTCAATGGAGCAGTGCAGATCTCCACGTACCTCAAGCAGCTATCAACCCCTGCCATAGCCCCAGTTTCCATGCCCTCCAGGGGTGCGGTCAGTGGTGACTGGTCACCGCTGGGGAGGACCATTTGATTGAGAAAGACAGAGCTTTCCTCACAAGGAAAGAGGGTGATCAAGGAAGAATTAATTTTATATAGTTTGCAACACTTCTATTCTTATAAAGAAATGCACCTTCATTGTCCAATTTAAAGAAGCCTTTCCATCAGCTGTTTAGGGTCCTCTCGATATATTCCTATAGCTATGCTTGCAGTTCTGTAAATTAATGCTGTATAACTGCTATTAATCAAGTTTACTTAGGGAATAGCCACTGCTATTACTGGCATCAGTAGCATGGGATCTTCTTAGTGTTTGGGTAATTGCCAGGTTCTTGTGGCCTGGTTTGGCCTCTGTTGGAAACAGGATGCTGGGCTTGATGGACCCTTGGTCTGACCCAGCATGGCATGTTCTTATGTTCTTATGTTCTTATTGGGAAGGGAATGGAGAATAAAACGGAAAATGTCATAATGCCTTTGTATCTCTCCATGGTGAGACCGCACCTTGAGTAATGTGTACAGCTCTGGTCACCGCATCTCAAAAAAGATATAATTACACTGGAGAAAGTGCAGAGAAGGGAGACCAAAATGATAAGGGGCATGGAACGGCTGCCCTATGAGGTAAGACTAAGGGAAGCTAGGGCTGTTCAGTTTGGAGAAGAGACGACTGAGGGGGGATATGATAGAGGGTTACAAAATCATGAAAGGACTTGAACAAGTTAATATAAATCAGTTATTTACTTTATTAGATAATAGAAGGACCAGGGGGCACTCCATGAAGTTAGCAAGTAGCTCATTTAAAACAAATCGAAGAAAATTATTTTTCATTCAGCGCATAGTTATGCTCTGGAATTCATTGCCAGAGGATGTGATTACAGCAGTTAGTGTAACTGGGTATTTACTGCTTTTCTGTGCACTTTCCCGGTCCCCAAAGAAATTAGCGCCTACCTTTGGGTAGGCGCTAATTTCTGAAAATAAAATGAGCGGCTTGGCTGCACATTTTACTTACTGAATCGCGTGGGAATACCTAATAGGGCCATCAACATGCATTTGCGTGTTGCGGGTGCTATTAGTTTCGGGGGGCGGGGGGGGTTTGGACGCGTGTTTTCAACGCGCTATTACCCCTTACTGAATAAGGGGTAAAGCTAGTGCTTCGAAAACGCGCGTCCAAACGTGGGTTAACAGTACGTTCCACCGAAGCGCACTGTACTGTATCGACCCATTAGTTTGCCATACATTTCATCTTATGTACTGCACAGTTACAAGTTTTATACATTGTTTCTCCTCCTGTTACATGTAAACCAATGTGATGTCCTCCGAACATCGGTATAAAAAAGCCTCAAATAAATAAAAAAAATAAATGCAATGTAAGTTAACCATCACAAGTAATGCCCATTGATGGAAAAGGCATAATTTGTGCAGGAGAGTTCATGAACATATATAGGACTTTTCATGCACTTACATTGGTTTATAATGTGGGGTAAAGTCTGCAAGTAAATATTATTTTACCCCTTCCCACACATTTATAAAATTACCCTTCCCATGTCTATCGTATCTCTGTCACACTCGGGAAACATTTCCTAATTGACACAAGCTAATTTCTATTGGACCAACACAAGAACAACCCTAAAATGTATTGTAAGAGCTTTCAAGATGATAAGGTTAATTCATATCTTTAGATGTCAAATATCACATCTGAAGAAGGGTTGAATATAGTTTTGAAGGCCATGGTCAATGGAGCTTAGGAGCATTGCAAAGTGACACCTCAAGTTCTTTAAAAAGAAGAATAATGACTGTATCAAGCTCGGATGGACAAAAAGTGACACTGAGAATGTCTCAGATCCTCCATTTGAGTCTTCAAGGCCACCAAACATTCCATTGTCACTGAAGCATGCATTTAGGGTTGCGGGAGTCATAAAAGAGTGAGCTGTGGCCTAACCCAGTCCTTCAACATTGAATGCCACCTATATCAAAATTGGATCTGACCAAACTTCATCCATTACCAGCCTCAAAAACTGTTTTAGTATCTTACGGGCCGATACAGTAAAGTCCACGGGAGAGCGGGCGAACGCCCGCTCTCCTGTGCGCGTGATTCAGTATTCAAATTAGGGTCGGCGGTAAAAAGCGGTAAAAGGCACTAGCGTGTCCCTAGCGCCTCTTTTTGGACAGGAGCGGCGGCTGTCAGCGGGTTTGACAGCCGACACTCAATTTTGCCGGCGTCAGTTCTCAAACCCGCTGACAGCCACGGGTTCGGAAACCGGTCACCGGCAAAATTGAGCGCCCGGTTTTCAACCTGTGAGCCGCGGGCCGACTTCAAATTTTTTTTTTTTAAACTTTTTGTAACTTTCAGGATCTCCAACTTAATATCGCCATGATATTAAGTCAGAGGGTGCACAGAAAAGCAGTTTTTACTGCTTTTCTGTGCACTTTCCCGGTGCCTGGAGAAATTAGCGCCTACCTTTCGGTAAGCGCCAATTTCTGAAAGTAAAATGTGTGGCTTGGCTGCACATTTTCCTTTCTGAATCGCGTGGGAATACGTAATAGGCCATCAACATGCATTTGCATGTTGCGGGCACTATTAGGTTCGGGGTTGTTGGATGCGCGTTTTCGGTCCCTTACTGAATAAGGGGTAACGCTAGCGCATCAAAAACGCGCATCCAATCGCGGGTTAATAGTGTGCTCCGCCGAGGCACACTGTACTGTATCGGCCTGTTAGTAAATACAAACTTAGGCTAAACCCCTCAAAATCTGAACTCATCTGGCTCAGCAGCCAAAGTCATTCCCTGTGATCACTTCCTTCACTAGCAGCTTCCCCTTATATCCTAAGGAATCAGTGCGAAGTCTATGGGTTCAACTAAAGCAAAATCTCACATTGTAAAATCACATCGCTAAGGGGGTCATTTTCTAAAGGGATCGCACGCGAAAAAGGACTTTTCGTGTGCGATACCTAGATTGGGGCGGAGCTGGGGGTGGACTCCGCGATGACTTCGCTGACAGCGAAAGGTAAGAATCCTTCTCGCCGCCAATAGCGCATCCAATAGCACCATCTTTCACGGTGGCGCTACTGGGTGCGAAAGCCGGCGGCGATAGCATCGCGGTGGTGCGATTGCTGCCAACTTTCGCAGGCCCGCCCCCCGCTTCGTCCCCTCCCTGCCCTCTGGTACCGCGCGATTCACTGTTCTCTGCTTCCTCTTTCCTCTCCTCTTCTGGCTTCTGCCAGATTGTCGTGCGTCAGACATTTGGAAGAAAGTACCTCTAACCCTAGGACTCGAGCCATGTTACCTTAAATTCAGAGAAAAGGCTACGGCAGGGCGTTTCAGACAGGCCTTCCCCAGAGAGAACCTCAAACTCCAGACCTAATACCTAAACGTTCAATTACACTACAGGGACTTTATATTATGCCACACCAACGGGCTCCCAAATTATTGATACTCTAACTGTCACTTCTAATCCTGACGGCAAGTTGTTAAATGCCCCTACTGATTTCAATTAGTTATAATCTGCCTTGAGACCATTCTCAGAGAAAAGTGGAATAAAAAAATGAAAAATTACTTTTCGGTTAAACCTTCCTACATAAATGATAACATTATTTGCCAGTTTGCATGGAATGCGTGTTTTCTTTGCGAGATATTCTAATTTATATATATGAAGCCATATGGTCCTCTTTAGGAGTCCTAGCTAGATGTAGCAAGCAATGAAACGAACATCTGTGCATAATGTTTGTCTGGACAGTTGACACTTAGACCCCCAAAAAATTGACTCGGCTGTAAATAAACAGAAGTTTGGAGCTGGTTCATTTTAGTCAGCATGTTTAAACAAATTAGAACCGTAGCGGAAGGGAGTCAGCGACCGTTTATGTGCCCAGACAGAATACAATATTATTCTGCTTTCCTGGTACCTGGACTGCCAGCTGCTGCATTCAGTTTAGGTGTGAGGAGGGGAGGCTTAGCAGATCAGGCAAGGGATGAGAGGAGAGAGAGAGAGAGAAAAGGGGGTGGAGAGGAGGAAGGGAATGGTGGAGGCTTTTTCTGGTTCCCCACCAGATATAGCAGGGTTATGAGAAGGAAGGACACCACGCACTTTGCTTCGTTAACCAAGACTGAATCAGTCAAGGAAGGTAGAAGTAGCGAGCTTACTACCTGCTGCCAAATGGATGTGATTACAGCCACCATGGCAGCCTGCCAGGGAAGCAGAGACTCAACTCAGTTTTATCAGAATCCTTCCTAAGTTGCCATTAAGAAGTATTTTTTTTCAACAATCTCCTTTTTTATTAGCCTTTTGTGCCCGTAATAGTTTTCTAGTTTCTGGTTTGTTATGGCTGTAACATAAATAAGGTTCTAAAAATGTCTTACTTGAGGAGTTGCAGGGCTAGCCGTGCCTTTTAGACAGATAAAAGCAACCTTAAAGTGCTTGGTTATAATGGATCTATTTTATGTTTAATAGAGCTGTCATGTAAACACAGTTCCTAGCGTTTAAATTGCAGTTTTGAGGCTATTAAATGATCGCTATTTTATAATATTACCTTTGGCTTACACATCTCATGACCGGGCTGTTAAAACCGTGAATGCCATTTACGTGGGAATCGCACATGGTTTGCAGTTTAAAAAAAAATAAAAAAAAAAATTGGCTGGTCCTCTTTCCACGATAGGTGCTATACTGTGCAACAGGAGTTTTAAGGATCTCTTACGCTTATTCTGCAGCCATTTACCCCAATAGAAGGACTATTTGAAAACGCCTCACCCTATGCACAGAAAAAAAAAAAGTAGACACGAGCTCAACTTTCAAACCTGTCTGCAGTATAGCATTTGCGCACGTAAGTGGATACGTGGAGATTAATACTGGTATTTTCTAAATTGTGTGGTGGGAGTTGCACGGTTTATAAAATAGTGTGCATTTCTGCTGTGAAAGTATGCACATATGATTCAGTACATGTGTATATTTCCAATGCAAGAAAATGCATGCTTTCTTCACCCGTTTTATAAATACGCGCAAATATATTATATATATATATGAAATAATTGTGACATTGCGTGAATAAACTCCCAGTAAAATACCTGGTGGCAGCAGGTATTTTATAAAGTAAGTGCATATACCTTCATGAAAATACCATACTTGTGCGAGTTCTTGGAATCATCAGACTACTGATACCTCCACTGGTAAACCCAATCCTTCTCAGTTTCACCTAGACCCTCTAGCACTTCACCCTGAGTACTGGCCAGTTACCCCCAGATTCCCCACCCAAAAACTCAGACAAGTCTGATTTCACTTGCACTAATCAATTATCAGTAGTAAAAGTGCACGAACAAGTTCGCTAATGTACATACATAATTTTTTTTACAAAAACAGCAACTACTGTACATACTTCTGAACCCCATCCTGGAACATGCCAAGATTATTCCTTTTTTTTCCCCCCCCGTACAATATATACATGAAATAAAAAAATAGCCACATATCTCAAAGGTTATAAAATAGCATAGATGCATGTGCATGCTACTTTCACGTGCACATGCTATTTTTATACGCAAAACTTCACGCCATAGTGTCTACTTTTACCCACATTTATATGGAGGAGTTCCTGGGTCACTGTTAGGCCAGGGGCAGTTTTGCATGTTTAGAACTACAAACACAGGAATGAGATTTCAAAGGAGACAAATGCTGCACTGCAGACAGGTTTGAAAGTTGGGCTCACAGTTTTTTTACAGAAGAAACACCAGTAAAAATTAGGTGCACATTTCTGAGGGCTCTTTTTCCCTGGGCAGTTCTCAAAGAGAAAACAAGCATACCTGGAGGACTAGTGGGGCCTGGAGTGCCTCCTAGACTCTGAGCCAACCACTCGCTAAATCCAAAATGGCACTGGCAGGCCACCATACTAGATATGAAGAGCATACTTAGTATGACAGGAGCACAACGCCATTTTGGACTGAGCAAGCAAGCGGCCCTGAACCTAGGAAGCACTCTGGACTCCACTAGACCATACCTGGGGAGGGGGAGCTAGGGTGGGTCAGAGGCTCAGAGGTATTGGCTGACTGCTACTGTGGGTTGGGAATGGTTGCTCTGGAATTCAGGGGGGCAATCTTTTTATTATTATTATTTATTGCATTTGATAAAACATCTTTTGTTGCGCTTGGAGGTGGACCCTTGTCCTGGAACAGTGGAGAACGGCTCCCTGGTAGGGACCAGGAAGCACCTGCCCCCAGGGGGCGGAGCACAGGAGGACGACACAGAGGCTAGGAGAGGTTCACCACTGGACCCGGGCTGCTTGGACTTAGGTGGGCCTCACAGGGTCTCCTGGAGAGGTAGTAGAGAGGCGTGCCCACAAACAAGGGGGTCGGGTTGGACTCTAGGCTGTAGGTCAGGAGGAGTAAGGAAGGCCAGTACAGCGTAGGCGATGACAAGGCAAGGGACAAAGCCAGAATCAGGAGATGTGGTCAAGGCAGCCGGGGTCAGAATCCAAGGATCAATCCGAGGAGTAGACAACCAAAAAGAAGCATTTTAAGTTCCCTCCTGCAGTTTCAATAATATTTTTCTAGCCATAAACCAAGCAGTAGAGAATTCCAAAGAGAGATTATAAAAAGGCAAAAGCCATATCCCTAGTTTTCTCTAATCTGAATTCTCTAAAGCGGTGGACTTTTAAAAGTGAAGGCTACGCACAGGTGTATAGGGAGTTAACATCCTAGCTAAACAGGAGGGGGTTACTAAAATGCAAAGATTTAAACTGAATTCTTCAAGAAACAAGCAGCCAGCGAAGAATTTTCAGAAGTGTTACATGATCAAATTTCCATCTCCCGAAAATAAGTCTGGCTGCCGTATTCTGAACTAACTGAAGGCAATAAATAGCCGGTGAGGAGAGGGAATGATACAACACGGCACAGTAATCTAATCTATTCGTTACAAATGGTCAATGTTTTCAGAGCTGCAAATCTTTAAAAAAGGCTTCACACGTCGAATAAAATGTAGAAAATAATAGGAATATTGAACTAATTTAGAAACTTGTGATTCAAAGGTAAGTCGAGAATCACATTTCATTCAGGCTGGTAACAGTATCTTTCAAATGAATATGAGTGTCAGAGATATTAGGAGATGGGAGATTTGAAGCATCGCATTTATTAACAAACCAGATAGCTTCAGCTTTTCTAGATTTACTTTAAGTTTTGCATCGTGTAGCCGGCTAGCAATTTCCACAAAGAAAATGATTAAATTCAGCCAGACCAACGGTTGAAACAGGACCTATAGAGGCAAGGATTTCAATGTCACCAGCATATAAAAAAGCAAGAGGAGTCAGCCCGGCCAAGCAAGAACCATGCGGCCGGGGCTCAGCAGCGGCAGCGGCCGCGCAGGGAGCGACTGAGAGGGCTGCCTGCACCCGCAGGGGTCCCCGGAAGAGGACCGCAGTGGCCTGCCCCGGTCGCGGACCACCACGGCGAGCAGCCATGACCGCCACAGCGTCGGAGGCATTCCGTCGCCTCAGATAAGGAGCCGGCCACCGGTCGCGGACTGCCGCAACCGGTGGCCATAACATATTTGGAGAATTTTTAATAATTTTTATGAGTTTTTAATTGTTGGATGTTATTATGTTCATCTGCTGTTTTGAAACATTTATTAGTATACCTTTATGATTATTTCGGTGTGGGTATCTATAACAGCTTGGTTTGTTCTGTTTTCCTAATAGGAGGTTTATTCATGGTTAGGGCCTGGTTTAATATTTGTAGAGTTGCCTTTTCATAGGTAGGGTTGTTACTGTTTGAGTGTGTTTTATAATGCAGGTGTAACTTTCTTTGGATTCGTTTGTGTGCATTATTGCAATCCTGAGAGTCTGTTAGGTGCTATATTTCTCTTTCCATTTCTCCAGGTTCGCACTGCATGCAGTGGCTTTTTTTGTTTTCCATTCCAGTTTCTGTCTCCATATTTATAATTTGTGGTCTTTCTGTACTTGATGAAGGTCAGTTCTGGGTGTGTGACCGAGGTGAGGTATTTTACTAGCATGTAGACATTTGTATCAATCTTATTTGTTGTGTTTTCTCAATAGGATATGCATTAGTGGTAAACTACTGTCTTTTCATAAGGAAGGCTATTGTGCCTGGTAGTAAAAGGAGTTTGTTTTGCTTTTACTGGGATGTCACCAGAACCAGAATATCTTTTTTTGTATGGCGAGTTGTACAGGGTAATGCCCTAGATCTGCTCTGCACTCATTCCTGGGGATTGAGGGGATTCCTGTGGATGCAGAGTGCATGTTTACATCTAGCCCCATGATGGTCACATGTTCAGTGTGTCACACATGTGAGAACCATCTGTCAGGTGTGTCCCGACAGAAAAAAGGTTGAGAACCACTGCACTAGCCAATAACATTTTAGCTTCCAGCGAGGCATTGCAGGAGGCCGATGACACTACGGGGCTTAGATTATACCACAGTAAAGGGGCTTTGCCCCTCTTTTGGTGCCTTGGGTTTTTTATGCCATTCTTCCTCTTCCTACCTCAGCCCTCACTGTATTCATGCATGAGTTGGTAGTAGATAGTTTTCATGGTAGGAGAGGGGTGTTTTTGCCATCGTCTTTCGGCAGATCTAAGGTGGATTTTTTGGTTCTTGAGTTCAGGGGAGAACCAAGGTTTTTTATTTTTGTGAGTTGGTGTAACAGTTTTTTGTGAGATGGGGCACAGTTGGTTTGCTATGTTGAGGGTAATATCTGACCAGGAGGAGACCACGTTGTCAGCTGAATTTAAGTCAAGATGATTGGGGATGCTGGAGCAGGCTGTAGTGAGAGCGTCTAGGGAGCAGGTCTTATGGAACTGGAAGGATTTAGGTTGGGGGATAGTGGAAGTGGGTGGCAGTTGTAGTTCAAGAGTGGCTTTGATGATGAGTGGTCGGACCATGGGACAGGGAGGCAGGAGGGGGGAGTGGATGGTGTTGATGGTGGAGTTGGTGAAAATCAAGTCTAGGGTATGTCCAGCCTTGTGGGTCGGAGTGTGTATGATTTGTGTGTATCCCATCGCGTCTAAGGAGGAGATGAACATTTCGCATGACGGAGATTGTGGTATTGAATCAACATGAAGGTTGAAATCGCCAAGGAGAATGGTAGGGATGTCCGGAGAGAGAGAGATAGCAAGGAATTCAATGAGGGGAGAGAGGTCTTTCTCAAGTAGTCCCGGAGGGGTGTAAATGAGACAGATTTGTAGGGAGTTTGATTTGAAAAGGCCTATTTCGTATTGGTTAGGGATATTGCATATTTGAGGTATGAGTTTCAGTTCTTTTTTGGCAATGAGGAGTAGTCCTCCTCCTCTTTTCTTTTTGCGGGGAATAGAGAAGAAATCATAAGTATCAGTAGGAAGCTGATTGATAAGGGGAGTATCGGAGGGTTTAAACCATGTTTCTGTAATGGCAAAGATTTCTGGTTTAGAGTCAGTAAGGAGATCATGAAGTAGGTGAGTTTTTGTTTTGCAGGGACTGGGCATTAAGTAGAAGTAACGAGATAATGGACAGACTGAGGAGTTGAGTGGAGGGGGATATAGGGTTAGGAGTAAGTCGCCTATGTAATGGGGTGGAAGGGTAGGAAAGGGAGAGAGCATGTTTTGAGGGGTATTTTCGCTGATTAGGACAGTTACATGAGTGGGGAGGCATCGTGGAGGGTAAGACAGGTAGGGATTCGATAAGGGAGGACCTCTGAGAGGTAGAAGATGATAGCATTAAAGGTATATATGTTTTTTGTTTTGGTTTTTTTGTAGGTAGTTCGCAGAAGGAGAGCACGAAGGGGCGCACAAAGGGGCAGGCCCCGGGAAGTGCGAGGGATTTTAAATCCCTGCCGGTCACGTCTTCCTGACGTCACTGGTGCGACTTTGAAGGCAGTTCTTGGTGTGGCAGTGAGGGAGCGATACCGGTGCGCTGCGAAGGATCAAGGCCCAGGAGGTAAGGCGGCTCGAGAGAGGAAGGCTCGTGGTCGGTGTTGAGGCCTGTGTGGGGTGAGTGTGGAACAAAAGGAGGCCTTACCCCAATGGGCTTTCAGTGCCAACTGCGCATGCCCAGTTCACCGCAGCTCGCCGATCCGTCTCCAGGGGACCGTCGAAGAAGAAAGGAAGACGCCGGGAAGTGCGAGGGGTTTTAAATCCCTGCAGTCGCATTTTCTTGATGTCACTGGTGCAACTTTGAAGGCGGTTCTCGGTGCGGCGGTGAGGGAGCGATGCCGGTGCGCTGCGAAGGATCAAGGCCCAGGAGGTAAGGCGGCTCGAGAGAGGAAGGCCGGTGGTCGGCGTGGAGGCCCGTGTGGGGTGAGTGCGGAACAAGAGGAGGCCTTACCCCGACGGGCTTTCAGTGCCGACTGCGCAGGCCCAGTTCACCGCAGCTCGCCAATCCGTCTCCAGGGGACCGTCGAAGAAGAAAGGAAGACGCCGGGAAGTGCGAGGGGTTTTAAATCCCTGCCGGTCGAGTCTTCTTGACGTCACTGGTGCGACTTTGAAGGCAGTTCTCGGTGCGGCTTCCTCTGTTGGATACTGGAGCAGTCTCCTTTCTCCTTCTTCAATTTTGCTGGATGGGCAAGGGATTTCCTTGGAGTAACCGAAGAAGCTTCTCTTCTTACTCCTTTTTTTCAAGGACAGGAAGAGTGGATTAAAGCTTCCTCCCAAACAAAAATTCACTCAAGAAGTTGACTACTCAAAAATCTCTTAGAGTTAACTTATCAACCAATGGGTGAGAGTTGGAATTTATTTATTTATTTATTTATTATTTTTGTTATACCGAGTTTCATGACAGATATCACATCAACCCGGTTTACAATTAACAATGTGTGTAAAGCATAGCGTAACGTATATTCCCAATAAACTGTGAAACTTTAAATACAGTGTATCAATACCGTGTGTGAGAAAGTTACAATAAAACAGGGAAAATTAACTTGGAGCTGGAATAGGGGGAAAATTGAACAATGCAATATATACATTTCTTCCAATTAATGAAATAGTATAGTAGAGTAAATAAATAAGCCTATGTGGATACATGTGATGGTACATAAATAAGAGACGGTAAAATAAGTGATCAAGGGAATAAATAAGACACAGTAGTGCCTGGAAAGATATGATAATAAATGAAACGGTAGTGAGTAACCAAGAGAATAAATAAATAAGACACAGTAGTGCAAGGTAATGATATGATAATACTCAGCAGGTAAAGACGATAGTCCTCAGCAGGTAAAGATGAGTATAAGTTTATGGTAGGTGGATTCTTGATTAGATCCAGTTATTGTAAACAAGTTTATGAAGATGAGTAAGGGTTTTATTCAAGGCTTGGAAATGCTTTTTTAAAAAGCCAAGTTTTAAGTCTTTTCTTAAATGTTAGAGCGCATGGCTCCTGTCTCAAATCAGGAGGGATGGAGTTCCACAACGCTGGACCAGCTGACGAGAAGGCTCTGAGACTCAAGGCTTTATGTTGGAAGGTTTTGGCTTTTGGAATTTGGAGTGACTCTTTGTAGTATTCCCTGATGGGTCTGGTGGAGGTGTATTTTTTGAATGGTATTTGTAGATCGAGATGCGTGTGTTGGTTAATGGTCTTGAATATGATGTTGATGGATTTGTACATGATTCTATAGTGGATTGGTAACCAATGGAGGTTTTTGAGGATAGGGGAGATATGGTCCATTTTCCTGGAATTTGTAAGGACTCTGGCTGCAGAGTTCTGAACCATTTGTAGGGGTTTGGTATAGGAAGCTGGGAGGCCTATTCTTATTTTCTAAGACGCCTCATTCAAGGCTTTGGGTCTTTACTCTGAAAAAATAAAGAAAACTGAAAGAAAATACTCCTATTCCTTCTAAATCCAAAATCAAAATCCACACATACTGCAAATGCACTTTTTTTTTCTAATTCTGTGTATTGAAATTTCAAAAAAAAAACTTACATAAAGAATCCATTTTGTTTCAGAAACATGATACATGCAATACACAAATAAAATTAAAGAAACATTCCAATTACAACAATTCACTGTATCTATTTAGACCACAAACGGTGGGGGAGGTCATCCAAATAAGGAGAAATAAAAGTAATCCTACAGAGGAAAGACTTAGCTTACTACAGCTCCAAATTATTTATTTGACGTTGTGTAATCTTCATTCCTTCCAAGTGATAAAATTTTCTTAGAATCAACAAAGATCTTAAGTTGCTCTGGTGAGAAGAAAACAAAGTTATCTCTATTATATTTGACTATGCACTTTCTCGGGTATCTTAGAAAATGGTAGCCCCTATGGCTAGAGTATCCTTGCATAATGCCAGGAAACCTTTCCTTCTTTCTTGCATGACCTTAGCTAAGTCAGGAAATATCCTTATGGAATGTCCCATAAAAGGTACAATGGATTTCCTAAAATATTTCTTCATTACTAAACTTAAGTCACTATCAGAGAAAAAGATCCAATAGTGTAGCTCGTTCTATCACTTCATAACTCAGTGATTCAAGATATTCAGTCAAATTCGCCATGCCAACAGCAGATGATTGAGTTCGAGAACCTGGGCTGGATGGTAGAAAATAAACTTTATCCAAGGGGGCAGTTGTATCAGAAGAAAACTCCAAGACTTCAAGAAAATACCTCTTAAGGGTTAACTGTGGTAAGTCTCCCACAATCCTTGGAAAGTTCAGCAGCCGAAGATTTAAATGTCTCAATCTGTTCTCTATAAATTCTATTTTTCTATTCAATGAACCACTGTCTTGAATTAAAGTATTCTATATGCCTTTTATAGTATGAATTTCTTCTTCTTCTACTAGTATACTTTTCTGATGGAGTTCCTATTGTTGAGATATATTATTTCTACACAGAGAATCAACTTGCTGGGATACAGCTTTAACCTTAGAAGAACAGTCTGAGATAGCTTTGCTCAACAAGGAAACAAGGTCCCACAACGATTCCAATGTGACCACCAGAGGTTTCTGAATCAAAAACAGAACTCTCTCCGAGATCCAACCTCCTTCTGCTCACCTCCAGTCCCCTCGTGGGGATTCTCATCCAGTGAGGGGGAGTCCAAGCCACCAGTGCAGATTGTATGAGTTCTCGGCACGGGGGGATGCATAGAGGCTGCTCCCTCGGCATCCACGACTTGAGGAACCACTTCGGGGCTCAGCGCAGCAAGCTGCAGCGAGTCACCCCGTGCTGCTGGTAGTAAATGAACACCTAAGGGCCTCAGAGAAGCCTCCTCCGAGGCTGGAGTGAGTTCTCCTCTATGCACCTTGGCAGCCAGACCTGAAGTCCCCAAAACAGGAGCCGGCAGCAAACGTTACAGAATTGTTTGCTGCCTGGTAGGGGGTCCGAGGGAAAAGTTCTGACTTTCTCCTTCCTCTTAGACAGCATTGATAAGGCATTTTAGCCCAAAAAAGAAACTCAAAAGAGAAGAGCCGGGCAGAGCAATGTCAGCATTAATGGAGAAGTCCATTACCGGCTATTAATCAAGTTGACTTAGGGAATAGCCACTGCTATTAATTGCATCAGTAGCATGGGATCTTCTAGGTGTTTGGGTAATTGCCAGGTTCTTGTGGCCTGGTTTGGCCTCTGTTGGAAACAGGATGCTGGGCTTGATGGACCCTTGGTCTGACCCAGCAGGGCAATTTCTTATGTTCTTATGTTCTTATCTCGACTCCTCCTCCCTCCTGCAAATGCACTTTTTGGTAACAGAACTATTTTAATGTTTTGGAAATAGCACAAAAGGCCAAAAGGGAGAGAAATTCATGAAACTTACCTCAAACTCTTTTCTTCTTGCTTCATGAGAAATAGTGTAGTTTGTAAGGGGACAAATAAAAGAAAATTTTTAAGAAAAGAACCAAATTCTAATTTTGGGAAATTGGTAGAGAAAGGATAGTTGGAGTGTTAGTGTAATACTTATCTGATAATAAGGCTGTGTTATACTGAAGAGACCTGTAAGGAAAGAGAAAGGGAAAAAAATGAAGCTATAAGCTGTATAATTAATATTTATCGCCCTGACGGCACATAAAACATGAAAGGTAACGGATGCTTGCTTTGGAGCTGACCACCAGTCTCTCAGTGGGTTCATTAAAAATTTGGTCAAACAGATGGTGTAGTTGACCAGGCATGGAAGCAAGGGCAATATTGTCCCCGTTAAAAAAGAAAGCTCATGCACATTTACTTCCCCTCTATGACCCCCCTCTGACTGTTGTTCCTTCCTTTTGTTCTGATAACAGCCTCTAAATATACCCACACCTTGAGTCAAAGTAGGGTCTCACACCAAGGTATCATCAACTTTTATGCCTGGGGGTATCCAGCAGCCATAAATATAAAAAACGGAGATATTAAAAGACACTGCTTTAATCAGGGGCTCACGGGTACCCACAGCAAGACTGTAGCTTATCATTATCACAATACACATTAACAAAATGCTCTTATGCCCTGGGTTCAACGAAATACTCAAATGTACTCCTGAAGTCTCTACTCCATTAGACTGTTTCTCACAGTCCTTTCAATAGCCACATCAGCTTCAGTTACATCAGTACTCACTCACTGAGCTCAGTGTCACTTATCTTATCACCCCGGGGACTCTGGTTTCCTTTTCAACATGCCCACACTTCACCAGACCTCCTCCTCTCCCAGGTCTCCTACCGACGGGTGGAAACATATGCATGCATAGACCTTCTGAACCCAGGGAGGTCCTCTGGTTGTTTCCCTGGTGGGGAGAATCCCCTCTCCTTAAGGAGAGGTACCCTGGCCACCCCATATTCCTAATGAGTTCCTCCCAACTCTTCCCACCAAACTTTGAACCCGGTTGGAGACAGGATGATGGGATCAATGAACCTTGGTCTGAACCAGCATGGCATTTCTTATGTTCTTACATAGTCCCAAAAATACTCCTCCTCGGAAGACCCTTTTCCTGCTGCTCTTAAAGGAGCAACACAATAGAAACTCAATAAATATCCTACCCCAAACTTTCCTATAATTTAACATACACCACACTCTTTTTCTATACAATTTGCCATCTGGTAGTTGTTCAATGTAATTATTTTATCAACATTTGTCCACAATGGTTAACTTTTCTCATACACCATCAGAAACTATTGAGTTACACAACCCTGGGAAAAATTCATGTGTCTTCCCCACCTAGACTCCTTCCAAGGCTATACTCAAGTGATGTAGGGCCTATTTTGAAGGCCTGTCATAAATATTAACATCCAGAAAGAAAAATTACAATTAAAGAACATAGGTTAAGAAAATAGTTACTTGGAGCTTTTTGTAACTTGAAATTTTAGAAGTTTGTTAAATAAAACATATTGAATCAAATCAACAATAGGTTTTCATTAATTTAAACTTCTAAAACTCTGTTCTTTAATGTTACTCTTCCTTTCTGGATTCGTGATGGGCCTCCAAACTGGGCCCCACATCACTTGAGCATAGCCGTGGAAGGAATCTGGCTGAGGGAGAACGATTTTTGAAGGTGTATGAGAAAAGTTAATCATTTATGGCGAAGTGTTGATACAATAATTACATTGAGCAAACACCAGAAGGCAGATTGTGTAGTAAAAGAATGCGGGGAAGGTTTGGGATAGGATGCTTACTGAGTTGATTATACTGTGTGGCTCTTTCAAGAGGACTGGGAAAAGGGAGCTCTAGGTGGATCATTATTAGGACCATATAAAAGACCCACAGAAATTCCTTGGAGTCGAATGTGAAATTGTTACTATCATAACAACTCTCTTTTGCCAAAAACATCTTTAGTTAGAGAAAGAGCGAAAAATAAATGCAATTAATAATAACATCTTTCTCATGACTGCTGATATCCTTTTCAACACTTAAAATTTTGTAACCGACTGGAAACAAAAAAAAGGCGAGAGGGCAAAAGTACAAACACCTTGGGGCTACCATCTGAGATCCCCATAGTAACGCCTGTATTTAACAGTGGCTACCATAGCAGGAGGGAAGGTCTCACCCAAGGGTGGTTTTACAACACACGACTCAGCTTCTGTCCCCTTCCACCCCCCCTTCAGCTGGTGTGGAGGGATGAGGGTGAGACACCCCAGCACCATTGCAGCCTCTGTCTCCGCCCTGGACATTCAGGGCTATTTCGTTTAATTAATTTATTTCGGCATTTTATATATCGTCGTTCCAAAGGTAGATCACAGCGGTTATTTCAAAACAGCTACAAACTAAGCTCATCCACCAGGCTCGCTCTTCCTTTGTCCCTTTTAACTCATAGCCAGCCAGTTCTGGGGTTGTGGATATCTTTTCCGTCTTAGCTATGCGGGTTCAGGAGTTAACCACATTACTAACAAGGTACATAATATACAAAATACGAAATTATGGCCTAGCCGTGCCCAGCTTCCCCCTTTGGCTGTTTGAATTCAGAAATTCGCCTCACTCTAGGTAAGGGACTGGGACAATCAAAGAATACAAACTTTCCCCTAACTCAGCAGCTTTCCTCTGGCCAGTTAACACTGTCTCTCTCTCTTTCGTTCTCTCTCTCTCCCACATGACGCCAACTTATTCGGCTCTCATTATTTCATCAGAGTCACGAATGTGGTCGGAGTCCCAGACTCTCCTCAAACTCCACCCTCAGAGTCCCATTTGCCCTCATAAAGTGTAGCATGCTGTGATTTGCAGTTACCCGATGTCTTCCTTCTGGTGCTTTTCTGTATTGTGCCACAATTCACCCTCCTGTTTTGCCTTGCTTCTAGGCCCCTTCCTCACAGGTATGGCATACACACTCCATCACATGTCACTGCTTTTGTCACAGTCCTAGGCTATTGATCCACTTTTCAGGTCAAGTATTTTTCTAGCATTGCTATTAATTGAAAATGGGATATAAAAAAAAAAAAAATCTCCCATCCCTGCACTTCATTATTAATTTAGGACCCAATATCTGCCTCAGCTGCAGCTAGTCCTCCAGTGCTCCAGCATTGTTCAGCGGCCTAACCCTGGCTCTGTTCAGTGTAACTCATCTGCCTGTGATTCGCTGATCAAAATTTAAAATCACATTTTTAGTTTATCCCCCTTCCAAAAATAACATTTCCCCTTTTGTTTCATGCTCTGCATCTCTTGAGTTAACCACTACTTCGCAGATCCTAAATCCCCTGAAAATCATGATTAAGGATCCAGCCCAGTGGCTTGGAGGCAGTACTGGCCTGGCCAGTGCCTTGTAAAAGGACCTGGGTTCCATTATGGAGTCAGATTCTCCTCTTCCCAGGTCAGGCTGCAGAAGCAGATTTCATGGTCCACGTGAAGGAGAGGGACCATGAAATCTGTTATTGTGTATAGTATAGCACAGCTATTGTGTAATTGAAACACCTAGTGGCCAGATTAAGGGCCTATGACTGCAGGGATCCATAAAGGCACCTGGTACATGGGTCCTCAGCTGAGGACTGTTGCTACGATGGCTGAACTATAGTAAGTAGGAAGGGGTTATTAAAAATAGGAAAAACGGGGAGGTCACGTGGTGCAGTGATGGGGGGAGGATGTAGGTCTCTCTCCCTCAGCGCCAGGCCTGCTTAATCAGACTTCATCCACCCCTTTACTGGCGCCAAAATCAGCTTAATTTGTCACTAAACTGCAGGTGAATAATCTGGGCTCCGACTTGGCTGGATTGTCCACTCGTGCTGTGAGGAAAGACAAGGAACGGGGGAAAGAGCATCCCAAACCTGCCGAAGCTCCTGTCATGGCCGCCATCAGTGGGTCTGACAGTCCCCCTGTTGTGGCAATCGCAGATATTAAGTGTGCCGTTTTGGAGGCATTGGGACCCGAACTTAAAAACCATCTCCTCCAAAATAACTGAACTCTCAGCTAATTTAGGCAAATTTGAAGCCCGATTTGAGGAGATCGAGTCCCGAGTATCTGAAGTTCAAGATGGCCTCCGCGTGGCCCAGACCGTCACCGATATCGGGGTCCTGCAAGCGGCGGTAGCAAAAGCAGGTGGCTCATATTGAGGACCTTAAAAATCGATCCCGCAGGTCAAACCTGCGTTTTATAGGGCTGCCGGAAACGCTTGACAACGGGAATCACGCCACGACTCTGGAGGCCTGGCTGGAGAAGGATCTTGCTCTCTCTCACGCGCATGGCAGACTGCGCATCGAGAGAGCACACCGCTTAGGCCCGCGAGGCCCCGAGGCGGCAAAGCCACGAGTAGTGGCGGCGAAAATCTTTAATTACGCGCACAAGCAGGAGATTTTTGCAAGCGGCACGCGGAAAAAAAGGAGCTCACCTACGAAAATTCTCGGATCCTGGTGTTCCAGGATTTTTCGGAGGGAGTATCGGCGCAGCGGCATCTTATGGCCCCGATATGCACTCAGCTCATCTCACAGGGGGTCTGGGCTACTTTGCTTTATCCAGCCCGCTTGCGAGTGTCTACCCCGAAAGGGGCGCAATGGTGCAACACGGCTGAGGAAGCGCGCAAACAAATTAACTGAAAAAAGAGCCCGAGACCGAGCCCTTACCGTCTGGTCAGGTGGAATCTTACGTTCTTTTTGGACTCTCATGGCGGCGTTTTTTTTTTTTTTTATTCATTGTGGATATCCTGAAACCAAATTGGCTTGGTTTGGGAAGCCCTGGTCTAAATGAAACTTCCATGGTATACTGAAAGGTCTGTAAAGAATATCCAATGTTTGAATGTCAGTTGAAACAGCACAAACTGAGAAATGGGTTCAGGGAGAATGTTTGCTAGACTGTCTGACTGACAGAACATAGTAAAATCTGATTGGGCTACCAATCTTTTATGCTCAGGCCACAGATAACAGTTATCCAAGGGATTTCTGCAAACATAGAATTTCATTGTAAGACCTGCCAGTGTCTGTAAATGGAAACTCTGATCTTACCCACCCAGAGCGTGGGCACAGGCTCCCCCACTGAACACCCTTAGATCAAAGGCCAGGCCTACCGTAAGAGAGAAGAGAGCTGATGTGGCACTTTCTGGTAGCATCAGCAACGTGGCAGTGGTGGCTTCTGAGGTCTGTACTTTGATCAGGGCTGGCTTAACCATTCGGCAAACTAGGCAGTCACTTAGGGCGGCGAGTTCCGCGGGAACGTGTAAGAGCAGCTGCAGTCACAGCAAAACAATAGTGCTGCTGTGCAGTGGCAGGTTTAACCATACAGATCCTGAGGCTCTTCTTTTGCAGGGTTTTGTGTTACTTCAAAAGATTTCTAGTATTAGAGGGAGTCTGTGCCATTATTAGTGAAGTGACACTAGAATTTGACTTTTTGTTGTGTGTGGTGAGTACTAAAGGGAAACACCGTAATTCAGCCCAGCCTGCCTTTTCAGAGATTGCCTTTAGCCAATGTGGGATGGATTTCTTTTAATTTATACATACTATGTATGACTTGGTTTTATTTGCACTGAACACCCAAAAATCACATGATACATTCATCAAATGCAGTAACAAGATTTCTGAAAACAAAATGTAGAGAAAAGTTTAATATTTAAAAGTAAAATATCCAGTTTTGTGGTTTACAGGATCAGTCAGGGAGGGGTAGTTGTGGGACGATCATGATTGTTGAGATTAATTAACAAGATCTCAGGGGGGGCCTAAGCTCTTGAAAGTTAATTGGGGAACGGAAAGCACAATACTGAAGGTTTGCCTATGGCACCTAATATCATTGCACTGGCTGTGGTGTAGATGGGAAGCAATCGGACTGCAAATGGAAGCAGTCATTGATGAGTCTTCCACTGGAGTTATGGAAGTTATGGATTATGGATTATGTGCATGCAGGGGCCCCGAGTATTTGGGTTTTGTGCTCTCTTCATCCTGTAACAAATTTACTGTGGGTAAATCATGGTAGCTGGAAATCATATGAGATCTGTATTTAAACTGAAAGGAAGGCAAAAAAGCATTTCTGCTATTTAATGGTAGAACTGCCATACTTTGAGCTTATAGCTTTTGGATTGTCAGTTAAAATGTGCTCTTGGGAACAGCAATGTTTGTGCCTCTGAAGCAGAGGGAAGTTTGATTCTCTGTCATCCTTCATCTTTTCAATGCTCAGCATCTAACAGGAGTCAGCACAAAGACATAACTCATTGTTTATCTTAGGCCTTCTCTAATAGGTATCAAAATACGCATATAATTGGGACTCTCAAGCACAGACTGATGACTGCAACGAAAACATATTTTTAAATGCATGAAAATAAAGCACGCAAAGTCAACATCTGAGTTGCGATGATGGTCTGCCACTTTCATGATTTATGTGAAATTCCTAGGGTGTTTGTGAGAAGGATATTTAGATAGATTTGGAGTTAAAATTAATATACATAGCAATTTACTATTCCTATCAGTTTAACTCTCCAACCGAAGCTTTTAACCTTCCTAAACTATTGCAATTTTTATTTATCACATTACAGCCAGAAAACCCTCAAGCCCAGGGAGGTAAAGTGACCTTCTCAATAGGAAACCTAGAACTTAGATGAATAAGGATCCCAGTCTCTCCTTCTGAACTAATTACTGTGCCACAGGCTGCACCTTCTGACCTGCTACATGAAAGAAATTCTGAAGCAGGACTGCCAGGCATTACAGAGGCGACGCGCTCAGATCCAGAGAGGAACGCCTGCCTGCCTCTACTCCAGGCTCACCTTTGTTGGCCAAAAAGAGCAGTGCTGCTGGGGTTTCTGAGTTGCCCGGGCTTGCCAAATGAGGTGGAGAGCACATAAAATAACAAGGAAAAAAAAATCAGGGCTTAAAAAAAAAGACCAAAAAAAAAAAAAAAGGAAGTAAATATGCAGTTAACAAAAAGTAAATGTGAAAAAAAAAAAAAGACAACAATGGGCTATTTCTGTTACCAGAGAAGCTTAGCGTGGATCCATATGGTTTGGATGGTACAAGACAGCTCCTCCATGACATTTTTATTAAGGTTATGTATATGACCATTCATCTTCATTCGACTGGTGCTAATTGCTGTCTATGGGACCTTCGGCTACTGTGTACACAGACCACATGCTCCCCCTCCCGACACTGTCATTACCACGGGCTCACTAAATTCTTCCACTGTCCACAGATAGGAACCTGCTGGTGCCTGGCCACAACAGCTGGAAATGTTCTGCTTTTAAAAGCTTATCTTGTTGATACTCCAGTTCAGCTATTGCATAGTGGAAAAAAAAAAAAAAGCAAACGAATTAACTAACACTTGTGGGCAACTTGTACCTCCAGGTGCCCTCCCTGCACTGTTAAATGTGCCTCTTCTTGTAGAGATGACAGGGAGGCTTCCATGTGAAAGGAGCATTGTTGTGAAGGCAGGAAAAAAGATGTGAAGGAAGACAGAAAATGTACAGAGAAGCTTAGGAGACGCTCCCTGCACTGACTGGAATGGGTTACCACAAGAGCCTTTGGCTAACTTTCCCCTCAGCACGGGGATTTTATGAATTACTCAGCCAGGCAAAAATGCATTTCTGCCACATTGTAGAATTCACCTGAAATGCCCTTGAAGCTCAAAGCGAGGAAAAGTAAAATGAGGACTAAAACTCCAGTGAAATGCATTTCCGACGCATTTCTGGGAACGCCAAATGAACTCTATACACTGGAGCCTCTAGACAGGAAAGATATTATGGGAGATGCCGGGTTCCTTTAAACAGATATTCAGTAGGGGTGTGTGCATTTGTTTCGTTTTGTTACCTTGCGTTCATACATTTTCTTAATGCACATAAAATCATAATTATGCACATACAATTAATTTCATGTGTGTACAGAAAGGAATAGGTGGGCATAAAACACATTTTATGCATAATTAATAAATGGAAGCAAGAATAAAAAAAAAATGCAATGAAAAAACCCCAAGAAAAACAAAATTAAAACGAAAAAATAAAATTCCTTGTACACAATTGGGTGTCATCCACTCAGCATTGTGCTTTTACAGTGAAACAATATGCACTATAAAAAGTGCTTCACGTTCTTCCCTATAATCATGTTGCCAAGGTACTTTTGAATCTTTATTAATTCTCCAAATTAATATGAACTTTGAGATATTTCCATACAGGAAATGTTCTTAAAATGCTTGCCATTAAAAGTGAGGATGAGCCAGAGAGCAGGGCTAGACTTAGGCACAGGTAGCGTTGGCGCAGGCCTAGGGTGCCCGATTGGGAAAGCACTCCAAAACGGAGATTCCTTCTGCTGCTCCTTGATTTCTGGGAGTCAAAATCCCCTGCTCCTGGTTCTCTGCCTGCGGGAGCCATCTGGACCTGCCAGAGACCAGACAGCAGCCCTGTTGTGCTTGCCTTGGTGCCAAAATTCATCATTCTTCACCCTTTCAGAAAGGTTGAAAACTGGAAATAGAGCATTCCAATCCTTAACAACACCGAATTCCATCTTTAAAAAGTGGCAACATGGTGACAAATAAAAAAGAAGCCACTAATCTTTTTTTTTTCTGTAGAAAAGCAATCAAAAGAACTCTACATGAAGAAAAAAGGGGAGCTATGAATTGAAATTACTTCAGAATTATTTTTTCACCTATTTTTCCATTGTAATTCAACATTGTTAAGGATTAATGCATTTCCTTTTCCAACTTTTGACCCGTTTATCAGGCTGGATAATGCTGGTCTTTCTTCTGACCCCCAGGAGTGCAAAATAGGACAGCTATCAGTCTCTTGGTCATTCACAATTTTTCTGGCTAACATTTTAACAACATTTCTATTCTGTGAAAATCATTTCAAAATGCATATTCATTTGGAGAATTAATTAATGGTTTAAGCTTAATTTAAGTACCTTAGATATATGATTATATTGAATTACAAGCAGTGCACAATGAAGGGTCAAGTGAAGGGTTTTTTTTTTTACTGTTCAGATATTGGCTGTCTTCAAAAGAGTCAGGTAATGTCCTTGTTGAAGTCAGACATTCACAGTTTTGACTCTGCCAAGTTCTTACAGAGCTGGGTGGAGTCAGGTCATAAGAGCATCCTCAGCTTCCTAACTTCCCTATGAGCTTCTTGATGTCCTCATGGTGCTTCCGTTTTTACTGGCGTGGTCTGCAGGCCTCCGACTCAAACAGAAAAACTGGTAGGAGATCTGATTGAAGACATCCAAAAAGTAGGAAAGAAGAGAGAAGTGTTGCTCATTGGAGATTTTGAGCTGCTGTATGAGGATTGGAGCATCCCTTCTGCGGAATCTACGAGAAGTAGAGAGACTGTGGATTCCTTTCAAGGGGCTCTGCTCAGATCAGTGGTAATGGAACCCACAAGGGAGGGTATGAGACTCGACCTAGTGCTCACTACTGGGGATAATGTCTCTCATGTCTGTGTAGGTGCCCACCTGGACACCAGTGATCATCAGACAGAGTGGTCTGTTATTGCAAATAGGAAAGAGAAGTCACACAAAGACCCGAGTTTTGAATTTCAAAAAAATTTTGTAAAAATGGGGTCGTACCTGGAAGAAAATCTAGAAAACTGGGAGAAAATGGATGAGGTGGAACAAGAGTGGGCCAAATTAAAAGGAGCTATTACAAAGGAAACTAGAAAAAGAAACCGATTTGGAAAAAATAAAGGCAAAAAGAACAGCATTCCAGAAGTATAAAGGAGCCCAAAAAGAGCTATGGCGCCGGCCATATTGCCGTACGGCAAAATGGCGCCGGCCGTACGGCAACACGATTCGAGTGCAGGAGGTTGTTCCCGGACCCCCGCTGGACTTTTGGCAAGTCTTGTGGGGGTCAGGAGGCTCCCCCAAGCTGGCCAAAAGTCCCTGGGGGTCCAGCGGGAGACCGGGAGCAATCTCCTACGTTCGTGACGTCGGGGGATAGGAACCAAAATGGCGCCGGCGCTACCTTTGCCCTGTCATATGACAGGGTAAAGGTAGCGCCGGCTAGACTCAGAAGCAAGGTTCTGGGAGTGCAAACGAGGACTCAGAGACAAGGTACTGGACGTGCTGACGTAGACTCAGAAGCAAGGTACTGGAAGTGTAGACGTGGACTCAGAGACAAGGTACTGGACGAGCTGACATAGACTCAGGAGCAAGGTACTGGACGTGCTGACGTGGACTCAGGAACGAGGTATGATGCATACCGGAGACTCTAGGGCGAGGTACGAGACTGGCAACGTGGAGCACCCTACACAGCCCACCCGAGGGGCTGGTCACGGACCAGCCCCTCAGGTTGCCGCAGGATACCAGGCTTTCAGAGAGTTCAGGAATAGGGTAAGGCTTTCTCACAGATTCAGGAACGAGGTGCAAGGCTTGCATCACGAAGCGCCCTACTCAGCCCACCCATGGGGCTGGTCACGGACCATGACATGGCTGCCGCAAGGCACCAGGACATCTTGAGGAACAGGAACGAGGTACTAGCTTTCAGGAGACTCAGGAACAGGGTAAGGCTTTGTCACAGATTCAGGAACAAGGTGCAAGGCTTGCATCATGAAGTGCCCTACTCAGCCCACCCATGGGGCTGGTCACGGACCACGACATGGCTTCCGCGAGGCACCAGGACATCTTGAGGAACAGGAACGAGGTGCTAGCTTTCAGGAGACTCAGGAACAGGGTAAGGCTTTCTCACAGATTCAGGAACAAGGTGCAAGGCTTGCATCACGAAGCGCCTACTCAGCCCACCCATGGGGCTGGTCACGGACCACGACATGGCTTGCCGCGAGGCACCAGGACATCTTGAGGAACAGGAACGAGGTGCTAGCTTTCAGGAGATTCAGGAACAGGGTAAGGCAGGTAGTTGCAGTACAGGCAGTCTATAGCAGGGTTTGCTGCACACCGGCAGCCTGAAGCAGGGATTGCTGCAAACCGGCAGCCTGAAGCAGAGTATGCTGCACACCGGCAGCCTGAAGCAGGGATTGCTGCACACCGGCAGCCTGAAGCAGGGATTGCTGCACACCGGCAGCCAGAAGCAGAGAGTGCTGCACACCGGCAGCCTGAAGCAGGGATTGCTGCACACCGGCAGCCTGAAGCAAGGCAAGGCATCAACTGGACTGGAACACAGGATCAGATTGGAAGACAGGCCAAAGGCAGGAACATGGACAGGCAAACATCAGGGCTGGTACATCAAGCAGACATCGGGACTGGAACAGCAGGTATACATCAGACGAGACGAGAAGCTCCAACAGAGAACGAGTAACACTGGACCTTGCAGATGGCTGGAACTCAAGGCAGCTCCTGGAACGAGGATCACAGGAGTGACCAACTCCTTGCGAAGGCAACGTTAGACTGGAAGCTGGGCCCTTTAGTAGGGCTGATGATGACAATGCCCTGGGAGGAGCCAGCAGGGGGCCACACCTAGCTGGCCCTTGAAGAGGAGTAGAGGGGCGCGCGCCCGCGCCCTAAGAAGCTGAAGAGACAGGCTGGAAGCTGATGGCGTCCTCCCGACCACGTGGACGATCCAAGGGAGTCAGGCAGGCTGCGGATCAGGGCTGCTCTGAAGGTGGAAAGGTGGCAGGCTGCTGGCGGCTCCCAGCCACGAAGACTGAAGCAAGAAGGCAGGGAACCGGCTACACAGGGCCGAGGGCCGGCTGCGGAGTCTGTAGCAACCGGAGACAGAAGCAGGCAGTGGGTGAAGCGGGGTCAGAAGCAAACCGGAGTCTGAAGCAGGCTGTAGGCTGAAGCGGAGTCGGAAGCAGGCCGGAGTCAGACGCTGGGTGCAGGGAGCTGAAGAAGCTGTAGAAATGTGAAGGGCTGCAGGCACCGGCAGGGACGGCCTCCCTGCCGAGAGAGGACCCGGACTGCAGCACGGGCACCGGCAGGGACGCCCTCCCTGCTGGCTGAGGACCCCGGGAGCGGCCGAGCATGCCGGAGTGAGCCAGGAGAGACAGCGGGGGTCCCGACCGCGAGGGAGAGCTCGCGACGGGTCGGCCCCGCTGCAGGAAGCAGAGGGCGGCCGGGAAGGAGCCCGGACACCTTAGAGGGACCGCCGCAGCGGCAGCGGCATCAGCGGCCCGGCTGGCCGCAGGAAGGTAAGGGCCTGCCCGCGCTCCTCGCGGGCAGGATCGTAACAGTATACATAACAATTGTCATTGAAATACTCTTACTGTAAACATATTCAGATTTACAACCTTAGCCATCCTATTACCAAGAAATCTGACAGATATCCAACTGAACAAAACATGAGCTATCTAAAGGAAAACTCTTAAAATATATCTAAGGGTCTTGCTTCCCTATTTTCTAGTTCGATAACTATGACTCTCTACTTATTCCCCAACATCCTTTTTGCTTCTAAAAAAGCTCTCAATTCTTCCAGTTCAAAGTATACATGGTTATTATTTTCATAACGAATTAAACATTTACACGGATATCTAATCAGCATTTGGACTCCTAATTGATCAGCCAAAGGTTTCATTTCAAGGAACTGCTTCCGTCTCACTTGAGTTACCCTAGTAACATCTGGAAAACTCCAAATTTGGTATTCTTGAAATTTTTTCAATCTGTTTCTGAGAAACAATCTCAAAACAGTATCCCTATCTGAGGGGAAGACAAATTTGACGAGAACAGTTCCTTTTTTTTCTATTACTTCATCACTTGAAGATTCTAATACGTGAGACACGTCTAGCAAAGATGTTTGACCCTCCAATAAATTAGTTGACTTTATGTAATAAATTTTTTATATAGGGGGAGTGGCTTCTCTAGGTATTTTTAATATCTCAATCATGTATTTTTTAAACTGATCGTGAAGCGAGGTAAATCTATTCAAAGGAAAATTAATAATTCTTAAATTTAGATACCTTGCCTCATTCTCTAGTTTTTCTAAATTTCTATTTTGTACCTTGTCCCCCTGAATCAAGTTTGTTTGAATTTTCTGTATCTGAGTTACTTTTTGTTCTATCTCTACCAGTTTCTCATCATGCTTCTTTGCTATCTCCTCATTTACAACTACTCGATTATTCATCTGCAAGGTGATGTTTGTCAATTTTGAAATAGCACTTTCAAGAGTCACAATTGCTGTCCAAACTGAGTCCAAAGTTATGACAGAAGGTTTCTCTATTTTCTTTAAAGGGAATAATGTAGTAGAGTCTTTCAACCCAGCTTCCAACACTTCCAAGTGTGTACTGGGTTGCTCATTCAAATCTCCCTGCATAGATAGAACTTTTCTAACCCCTTGGGACCCATTGGAAAATTTTTCCATAGTCCCAGATGGGGTACTAGTTGATAGTAAAATTACTTGCTGTAGGTCCTGGCAGGGAGGAGATGGAGTTATCGGTGCTCCCGGGCTTAAAGATAGTGGTGAAGCAGGCATGTCATTCACAGGCTCCTCTGGTTGACTTGCAGCGCTTCCCTCGGGAGTTGCTTCAGAAGCAATTCTGAAAAAACTCTCAATTTTCCGTTGAGTTGAGGATATCGAGGGAGATATTGCCGCCATCTCCCTCAATCTTCCTTTCCTCTTAGTATGAGGCATCAATTAGAATCAAACAGTAAAATAAAATTGAGGGGTCCTTCAGCTCCTTATAATTATTTTCAGTTGAATACTGTTTCAAAGTGAAGGAGAAGGAGAGCTACACATTAGTAAATTATAAGCAGAAAAATTCAGAAAACTTATTTTACTCACGTAGAGATCCAGAAATCCAATTTTTGCAGGCAAAGCCGCGCGCCCATTAGGTGCGCGTGGCTTGGGCGATGCGCACCTCGTCGACTGCGCGCCGAGGGTGGGGCGTTCTTATAGTCCTCCGCTGATGACGTCAGACCTCTGAAGTTTCAATTCGGTGGGGCTCCAGAATCCTTTACCCTCACCAAAAGCAGAAATCAAGGAAATTACGGCTGTAGCTGGCGTCTCATAGCCCCAATTAAGTTGTTTCACTCTCCTTCTCCTGGAACACAGCTGTGGGTGGGGCATTCTTATAGTCCCCCGCTGATGACATCAGACCTCTGAAGTTTCAATTCGGTGGGGCTCCGGAATCCTTTACCCTCACCAAAAGCAGAAATCAAGGTAATTACGGCTGTAGCTGGCGTCTCACAGCCCCAATTAAGCTGTTTCACTCTCCTTCTCCTCCAAGATTATTCCATTCTACATATGAACCTGCAAAACTAAAACAGAAATGAGAGAGGCCAAACGGAGAAGTCCAGACAACAAGGGGAAAGACAACAAGGGGAATAAGGTGAAACCCCCAACCAAAAACAGATATCTTCACTAGGTTTTATGAGGTTATTGCAGAGCAAAGGAAGGCTGATAGGCTATGTAGGGCATACAGTCAGTTTACCATGGTGAATGTTCCAGTTCAAATAAACACCAAATTAAGCCCAAACAATTGTGACAGTTGTGAATGTACTGCTGACCAATAAAAGATGAAAGGATTTTTTCAATTGAAGATATTGCTCTGAAGGATTCAGATGAGTATTATTTCACATTATTCGTGAGGGGCCTATGGGTTTTTCATTGAAAATGTTCCTGGTAGATTTTAAAAAATGAAAAATGAAAAATGAAAAAAATAATATAGATAGGTATTTGAATAATAAATAAAGCAACTGGACCATTTCACCCAAGTATGAGTTTGAATGCTTGACAAACTCATCAAGTTTAGAGGTCCTACAAAATGAATTTTTGAAACTGTATATGAGGCTCACATTTGGTATTGGATAGAAAATTGTACCAGTTACCTTGAATTTGTTGTGTTTCCAGTTCAAATAAAGCCATATCCCCATTTTCAGAGAGATCCTATATAGCAGTAGTTCTGAACCCAGTCCTTGGGACACACCTAGCTAGTCTCATTTTGAGGATATTCACAATGAATATGCAAAAGATAGATTTGCATGAACTGCCTCCACTGCTATATAGGGTGGTAATAAATTCTTAAATTGGGATTATAAAGTACCAATTATTGTTATATCAAAGGTTGCAAATGGACTTATGAAAATTGTCATGATATCCCATTAGTGGATCGTTGAGTTATATAGAAAATGCTAGTACTTATTATATAGATTATTATGGCCAGACATTTACCAGTAGGTAAAATGCTTATTGCAGTTCCTGCCCAGAATGATAACTAGCTGCCCCAAAAGGGAATCAGAAAGCTCCTCTAATTCCGCTACTGTTCATAGATACTCCATTCGAATAAACATAGTGGGACCACTGGATAAAAAGTATCACAGGGTATCAATATATTCTAGTCACTATGGACTATGCCAATATTGACTGGGTAAATGTATCATCAGGACACGCTAGAGAGATAACGTTTCTGGATGGAATAAATGATAGCTTTATGGAGCAATTGGTTCAGAAACCGACGAGAGAGGGAGAAATTTTAGATCTAATTCTCAGTGGAGCACAGGACTTGGTGAGAGAGGTAACGGTGGTGGGGCCGCTTGGCAATAGTGATCATAATATGATCAAATTTGATTTAATGACTGGAAGAGGAACAGTGTGCAAATCCAAGGCTCTCATGCTAAACTTTCAAAAGGGAAACTTTGATAAAATGAGAAAAATTGTTAGAAAAAAACTGAAAGGAGCAGCTACAAAAGTAAAAAATGTCCAAGAGGTGTGGTCATTGTTAAAAAATATCATTCTAGAAGCACAGTCTAGATGTATTCCACACATTAAGAAAGGTGGAAAGAAGGCAAAACAATTACTGGCATGGTTAAAAGGGGAGGTAAAAGAAGCTATTTTAGCCAAAAGATCTTCATTCAAAAATTGGAAGAAGGATCCAACAGAAGAAAATAGGATAAAGCATAAACGTTGGCAAGTTAAATGTAAGACATTGATAAGACAGGCTAAGAGAGAATTTGAAAAGAAGTTGGCTGTAGAGGCAAAAACTCACAGTTAAAACCTTTTAAAATATATCCGAAGCAGAAAGCCTGAGAGGGAGTCAGTTGGACCGTTAGATGATTGAGGGGTTAAAGGGGCACTTAGAGAAGATAAGGCCATCGCAGAAAGATTAAATGATTTCTTTGCTTCGGTGTTTACTGAAGAGGATGTTGGGGAGGTACCCGTAATGGAGAAGGTTTTCATGGGTAATGATTCAGATGGACTGAATCAAATCACGGTGAACCTAGAAGATGTGGTAGGCCTGATTGACAAACTGAAGAGTAGTAAATCACCTGGACCGGATGGTATACACCCCAGAGTTCTGAAGGAACTAAAAAATGAAATTTCAGACCTATTAGTAAAAATTTGTAACTTATCATTAAAATCATCCATTGTACCTGAAGACTGGAGGATAGCAAATGTAACCCCAATATTTAAAAAGGGCTCCAGGGACGATCCAGGAAACTACAGACCGGTTAGCCTGACTTCAGTGCCAGGAAAATAGTGGAAAGTGTTCTAAACATCAAAATCACAGAACATATAGAAAGACATGGTTTAATGGAACAAAGTCAGCATGGCTTTACCCAAGGCAAGTCTTGCCTCACAAATCTGCTTCACTTTTTTGAAGGAGTTAATAAACATGTGGATAAAGGTGAACCGGTAGATGTACTATACTTGGATTTTCAGAAGGCGTTTGACAAAGTTCCTCATGAGAGCCTTCTAGGAAAAGTAAAAAGTCATGGGATAGGTGGCGATGTCCTTTCGTGGATTGCAAACTGGCTAAAAGACAGGAAACAGAGAGTAGGATTAAATGGACAATTTTCTCAGTGGAAGGGAGTGGACAGTAGAGTGCCTCAGGGATCTGTATTGGGACCCTTACTTTTCAATATATTTATAAATGATCTGGAAAGAAATACGACGAGTGAGATAATCAAATTTGCAGATGACACAAAATTGTTCAGAGTAGTTAAATCACAAGCAGATTGTGATAAATTGCAGGAAGATCTTGTGAGACTAGAAAATTGGGCATCCAAATGGCAGATGAAATTTAATGTGGATAAGTGCAAGGTGATGCATATTAGAGAAGTGAATCGTGTCCTCGATCGTCTTAACGATCGATTTCGGCTGGGAGGGGGAGGGAATCGTATCGTTGCCGTTTGGGTGTTTAGAATATCGTGAAAATCGTTAAAATTAATGTGGATAAGTGCAAGGTGATGCATATAGGGAAAAATAACCCATGCTATAATTACATAATGTTGGGTTCCATATTAGGTGCTACAACCCAAGAAAGAGATCTTGGGTTGTAGCACCCAAGAACCCAAGAAAGAGGCGTCATAGTGATAACACATTGAAATTGTCAGTTCAGTGTGGTGCGGCAGTCAAAAAAGCAAACAGAATGTTGGGAATTATTAGAAAGGGAATGGTGAATAAAACGGAAAATGTCATAATGCCTCTGTATCGCTCCATGGTGAGACCGCACCTTGAATACTGTGTACAATTCTGGTCGCCACATCTCAAAAAAGATATAATTGCGATGGAGAAGGTACAGAGAAGGGCTACCAAAATGATAAGGGGAGTGGAACAGCTCCCCTGTGAGGAAAGACTAAAGAGGTTTGGACTTTTCAGCTTGGAGAAGAGACGGCTGAGGGGGGATATGATAGAGATCTTTAAAATTATGAGAGGTCTAGAACGTGTAGATGTGAATCGGTTATTTACTCTTTCGGATAATAGAAAGACTAGGGGGCACTCCATGAAGTTAGCATGGGGCACATTTAACACTAATCGGAGAAAGTTCTTTTTTACTCAACGCATGATTAAACTCTGGAATTTGTTGCCAGACGATGTGGTTAGTGCAGTTAGTATAGCTGTGTTTAAAAAAGGATTGGATAAGTTCTTGGAGGAGAAGTCCATTACCTGCTATTAAGTTCACTTAGGGGCGGATTTTCAGAGCCCTGCTCGCCTAAATCCACCCAAAACCGGGCGGATTTAGGCGAGCAGGGCCCTGCGCGCCGGGAAGCCTATTTTACATAGGCCTACTGGCGCGCGCAGAGCCCCGGGACTCGCGTAAGTCCCGGGGTTCCCCGAGGGGGGCGTGTCGGGGGGCGGGCCCGGTCGTCGCGGCGTTTCGGGGGCATGTCGGCAGCGTTTTGGGGGCGGGTACAGGGGCGTGGCTACGGCCCGGGGCGGTCCGGGGGCATGGCCGCGCCCTCCGTACCCGCCCCCAAGTCGCGGCCCGGCGCTCAAGAGGCCCGCTGGCGCGCGGGGATTTACGCCTCCCTGCATGCAAAACAGCTCACTACTAGGTGATTTCATGTAAATAAAAGAATGCAACTTGCCTGAAAAATTACAAGCCGTGTTATTTTGTTGACTGACCGGAGTAATCGGGATAACTCTGTCCAGTTCATTCTGACTAGCTGCCCAGACAAAGTGAAAGCGGATCCTGGGAACACATAGACACTGTAATTTTTACATGGGTATGTTTTGTGTGGGTATAACCAGTTGCCTGGACAAAATTTAGCCTGGAAGCGGGAAAAAATATTTAAATCTTGGGCTTTTTCTGGCTAACCCCATAAGTTAACTGGACAAACTTTTTAATAATGGAACTCAAAGTGATAAGAATAAAATAACAACTGTAAAATAAAATTACAGATAATAGAAAACAAGACAGCAGGGACAATTCCCAGGTTCTGATGCTCGTCTACACTGATCCTGGTCAGATTCTTTCTGGTTTAGTGACAAGATACAACACAGTTTGCTGCTATAGCTGCTGCTCCTGTCTCCCAGATTAAACAGAATTTTCCTGCTTATTCTTTTCTAGAAAGTGTTTGACTTTTATCTGTTCATTCTCAGGAATGGGAATCCCTGATATGTTTTGTATTTTGTATAGTACAAGCAGAAAGGTGTTTCTGTTTTTATTTCTCTGGTGTCTGTATTTTTGGGATTTTCCAATTCAGTTTATGTCTGTGTATATTTCTATTTCTAGTTTGTGGTTACTGGTGAGGATCTGTACGTGCTCTGCATGTAGGTTAAGGCTAAAGTTCAATAACAATCCAGCTTGTGCTGATGTTCTCAGGCATGTTGTAATATTTATAGTGCTGCCTTTTCATAGGTAGGGTTGTTAAAGTGTCAGCCCTGGAAGTCAGTGCTGCTCTGGTATGGCAGGTTGGCTGCTTGTAGTAGTTACTGAGCGTGGTTTTTTTTGCAAGGTTTTGTGTTACTTCACAAAGTGCCTGGTACTGAAGGAAGTCTGTGTTGCTTTTACTTAGTTAATACAACAATCTGAATATTTATTTTTGTAAGGTGAGTGGTTTGGGGAGGCATCCTAGTTCTGCTCTGCACCAATTATTAGGGATATTTCTGTGGCTGCAGAATGTTTCAGAATATAAGAACATAAGATGTGCCATCTTATGTCCATTGAGCCCAACATCCTGTCTATGGAAGTAGCCAATCTAGGTCACAAGTGCCGGTGGAATCCCAAAGAGTAGATCCATTCCTTGTTGCTCACTCCTGCAGATAAGTGGTGGCTGCCTGGCTAACAATGTATTATGTATGAACTCCAGGAACTTGTCTAAATCTCTTTTGCACCCAGATAGATGCTTTGATCACATTTAAGATATTTCACAGCTTGATTGGGCATTGTGTTACGGCTATGGCTGCTGTGCAACCGCCTCACCACCAGGGGTCCTTCTAGAGCTGGCTCTCCTGACGGGCCCAGTCCATCTCCCTTGTTCACTCTATGTCCTGGACTTCCCTATATATCCCTGCCTGGCAGTTTCCTTGGTGCTTCGGCATCGAGCTCGCCTGGGCTCCCTGCTCTAGCCTTCCTTGCTTTGCTGTGCATGTGGTCTTTGGGCCCTGCTTTGCCTTGGGCTATGTGTGGCCTTCGGGCCTACCCTGCTTTGCCTTGCGCTGTGTGTGGCCTTCGGGCCTTCTACCCTGCTTTGCCTTGCGCTGTGTGTGGCCTTCGGGCCTTCTACCCTGCTTTGCCTTGCTCTGTGTGTGGCCTTCGGGCCTTCTACCCTGCTTTGCCTTGCCTTGCTCTGTGTGTGGCCTTCGGGCCTTCTACCCTGCTTTGCCTTGCGCTGTGTGTGGCCTTCGGGCCTTCTACCCTGCTTTGCCTTGCTCTGTGTGTGGCCTTCGGGCCTTCTACCCTGCTTTGCCTTGCCTTGCTCTGTGTGTGGCCTTCGGGCCTTCTACCCTGCTTTGCCTTGCGCTGTGTGTGGCCTTTGGGCCTTCTACCCTGCTTTGCCTTGCCTTGCGCTGTGTGTGTGGCCTTCGGGCCTTCTACCCTGCTTTGCCTTGCCTTGCTCTGTGTGTGGCCTTCGGGCCTTCTACCCTGCTTTGCCTTGTGCTGTGTGTGGCCTTCGGGCCTTCTACCCTGCTTTGCCTTGCCTTGCGCTGTGTGTGTGGCCTTCGGGCCTTCTACCCTGCTTTGCCTTGCGCTGTGTGTGGCCTTCGGGCCTTCTACCCTGCTTTGCCTTGTCTTTCACTGTTTGCGGCCTTCGGGCCTCTGCCCTGCTGTGAGTGTGTGGCCTTTGGGCTCCCAGCCCTGCCGCATGTGTGTGGCCTTCGGGCCTCTGCCCTGCTGTGAGTGTGTGGCCTTTGGGCTCCCAGCCCTGCCGTATGTGTGTGGTCTTCGGGCCCTCTGCCCTGCTATGTGTGTGTGGCCTTCGGGGCCCTCTGCTCTGCCATTTGAGTGAGGCCTTCGGGTCCGCTGTCTACTGTGTGCGTGTGTGGCCTTTGGGCCCTCTGCCTTGCCGTGTGTGTGTGTGTGTGGCCTTCGGGCTCTCTGCCTTACTACTGGTTACCTTGACCCAGCCTGGACTCTGACACTGTTGTCTGCTGCCTGCCCCAGCCTGGAATCTGACACTGTTGCCTGCCGCCTGCCCTGACCCAGCCTGGACTCTGACACTGCTGCCTGCCGCCTGCCCTGACCCAGCCTGGACTCTGACACTGCTGCCTGCCGCCTGCCCTGACCCAGCCTGGACTCTGACACTGTTGCCTGCTGCCTGCCCTGACCCAGCCTGGACTCTGACACTGCTGCCTGCCGCCTGCCCTGACCCAGCCTGGACTCTGACACTGTTGCCTGCCGCCTGCCCTGACCCAGCCTGGACTCTGACACTGTTGCCTGCCGCCTGTCCTGACCCAGCCTGGACTCTGACACTGTTGCCTGCCGCCTGCCCTGACCCAGCCTGGACTCTGACACTGTTGCCTGCCGTCTGCCCTGACCTAGCCTGGACTCTGACACTGTAGCCTGCCGCCTGCTCTGACCCAGCCTGGACTCTGACACTGCTTCCAGCCTTACTCTGCTCCACTGTCACCATCATCAGAGTCTTTCCAGCCATCCCTATCTCTCTCTACCTGGAGTCACTGCAGAAGGTGGTGTTCACAACACCAGAACACAGCCCGAGCGTAACAGTATGCCGAAGCCATCAATTTCCAGGGAAAGAGAAAGGTCTTTGTGCTAAACCGGTGAGTCAACTTTTTTTTTTCCACTATTACAAAATGCCTCAGCCTCCAATATTTTATATCTGTGCTCATTGCCAGACCTTAAACTATCCCAGTTACCAGAACTGTCTTGCCTGTCAACTCTCTGATCAAGAACACTGAGTATGTAGCAGTTGTCACAAGAGGAACGTTTCGGTCTACCAGGAGTGTTTAAATTGTAGTACTTCTAGACCAGGATGGTGGACCTGCTCTTGTCTCCCGTGCCTTTTGCCTCCAGGCAAACCCTGCCCCCGCTGCACAACTAACGGGCCAGCTGTTTCTCCAGAAAGCCCAGCCAGTTCTACTACACTAAATCCTGCTTCTGGTCCTGCTAAGGTTTTCACTATTGGCAGTTTGCAAACAAAGAATGCCAGTACATCCTTTCATAAAACATCTCACCAAGAAGTAAGTGATATTTCAGGAAAATTCAAGACTCACCTGGTTAAGAAGGCTTCTATAACTTCCACGCTAGAACACCAGAAACAGAAGCAGAGGGAAGTGATTAACTCTAGCAGGGCCCTGCTTCCCACAGCTGCCAATCGGACACTAACGAGCACCTTCCCAAGACGGCCCAAAGCGGCCTGTGTTTTCTCTAAGCTGCAAGTCTCCGCTGCAGAATCAAGGAACCATGATCTGGGGTTTAAGAATCTGTCCTCGTTTCCCATGTCCTCTACAGCCCAGTCTTTATCCTCCTCTCACTCCAGCATAATGATTCCCATAACTGGTCAGCAATCCACAACTGACTTCATTACTCTGCCATCTTAGACTACAGCTGCACCCCAGGAGGAGCTTGGACTTACCACTGTGCCCTGGAAGGGGCTTGAGTCTGCCGTGCCGCCCTGGGAGGGGCTTGAGCCTGCCCTGCCACCCCCGTAGGGGCTTGGACACCGCTGTGCCCCAGGAGGGGCTCGGACTTACCACTATACCCCAGGAGGGGCTTGAGCCTGCCCTGCTGCCCCCGGAGGGGCTTGGACGTACCGCTGTGCCCCGGGAGGGGCCTAAGCCTTTCGTGCCACCCCGGGAGGGGCCTGAACTGGTCCTGCTGTTGCCACCCCTGGAGGGGTCCGGACCGGTCCAGCTGCCGCCCCTGGAGAGGTTCGGACCAGTCCAGCTGCCGCCCCTGGAGAGGTCCAGACCGGTCCAGCTGCCATTCCCGGAGGGGTCCGGACCGGCCTTGCTGCTGTCCCTGGAGGGGTCAGTACCTGCCTTGTTGCCCCAGGAGGGGTCTAACCTTGCCGCCTTGCCCCAGGAGGGGTTACGGACTATTTCGCTGCCCCAAGTGGGGTTTGTGTCCCCCTTGTCACCCCAGGAGGGGTTATGGACTGCTTTGCTGCCCCAGGAAGGAGTTGAACCTGCCGCATCGCCCTAGGAGGGGTCTGCCTTCATTATTCAGTACCCCCTGCAAAGTTGGGACCCAGGAGGAGGGGGAGGCCTTGAGGGGGGTACTGCTAGGGGCCGTCAGGAGAACCAGCTCTAGAAGGGGTCCTTCTAGAGCTGGTTCTCCTGACGGGCCCAGTCCATCTCCCTTGTTCACTCTATGTTCTGGTCTTCCCTTTATATCCCTGCCTGGCAGTTCCCTCAGTGCTTTGGCATCGAGCTCGCCTGGGCTCCCTGCTCTAGCCTTCCTTGCTTTGCTGTGCATGTGGTCTTTGGGCCCTGCTTTGCCTTGCCTTGCGCTGTGTGTGGCCTTCGGGCCTTCTACCCTGCTTTGCCTTGCGCTGTGTGTGGCCTTCGGGCCTCTGCCCTGCTGTGAGTGTGTGGCCTTCGGGCTCCCAGCCCTGCCGTGTGTGTGAGGCCTTCGGGCCCTCTGCTCTGCTGTGTGAGTGAGGCCTTCGGGTCCACTGTCCTACTGTGTGTGTGTGTGTCTGGCCTTCGGGCCCTCTTCCCTGCTGTGTGTTTGGCCTTCGGACCCTCTGCCTTGCCGTGTGTGTGTGTGTGGACTTCGGGCTCTCTGCCTTACTACTAGGTGCCCTGACCCAGCCTGGATTCTGACACTGTTGCCTGCTGCCTGCCCTGACCCAGCCTGGACTCTGACACTTTTGCCTGCCGCCTGCCCTGACCCAGCCTGGAATTTGACACTGCTTCCAGCCTTACTCTGCTCCACTGTCACCATCATCAGAGACTTTCCAGCCATCCCTATCTCTCTCTACCTGGAGTCACTCCCGAAGGTGTGTTCACTACTGCCAGCTCTGGTGGAACACCAAGCTGTTTAATAAAAGAACTAAATTCTGTGTTTGTGCGTCCTGATTCTAGTCCAGTACTGTAGCTTCTCACGGGGCTCCTCCCTGTGGGTGTGGTCATCTGCCACAGTACCCAAGAATCCACCCAAACACTGCTTAACCATAACAGGAATATCTAAGTTTAATTGGGATCCTATAGTTGGTAGGCTTGTGCAAATAGATAGGCCTTCAACATCTTTCTGAATAAGACAATTTCATTTTTAGTTGCCGGGACAATACATTCCACAGTATTGGCCCCTGAACAGAAAAAAGATGTTCCCTAGACTCCTCCAGATGCACATGCTTGAAGGAAGGAACATCTACATTTAATTGGGATCCTGACCAGAAGGTTCTAGCTGGACAATACAGCTTGAGGGCAGCATTCACACTAAAAGGTTTGATGCCTTTCACTCCTTTATGTGCTAACATTAAAACTCTAAACTTAACCTACCAAGCCACAGGAAGCTAATGATGTTTCAACAAATATGGAGTAATATGATAGTGAGATGGGATTCGCTCTATTATTCTCATTGCAGAATTCTGAACATATTGCAAGCTTGCATGGTAGTCTTTGGAATTCCCAGATATCGAGCACTACAATAGTCAAAGGTAGATAGGGCTATTGAATAAATCATCATTTTTAAATCAGAAACATTCAAAAAGGAAAGCACCTGTAGCTTAAAGTAGGAGGTGTGAACTACCCTTTTAATCTGGGGACGAAGTAATAGCTTGGTATCCAATATAAAACCGAGATTTTTAACTTCTTCACTAATAGTGATCAAAGAATCATCCACATCCAATTTCCTTGGGAAATCTTAAGTAGGATATCTGGCAAGGTACAAAATCTGTTTTTGACATATTCAAGACAAGTTTTTCATTACCCACTCGTTCAAGTGTTTCAAGCAAAAAGAGATTTTCTGCAAAGCTTCATCTCGAATCCCTCTGATGGGAAAAAAGAATTGGATATCATCAGTTAAAATTCAATACCGACATCCAGTTCTGCAAATACATGGCCAAACAGACATTAAATAAAATTGCCGAGAGAGAAGAGTCTTGTGGAAAACCGTTTTTAGTCTAAAGGGGCCTGGAAGTTTTCCTGAAGATCTGTAGCTATGGTCTTCAAGAAAGGTTGAAAACCACTTTATAAACCCCTGTCACTATCTTAGAGTGTGGATTTGTATTTATTTTGTGGATTTCAATTTGGATTCTTAAGTTAACCTTTTAAGGGTAGCATATCCCATGCCGCACCGCTTTCATTATTTTCTGAGTTAAGACTCTGGGGTCTCTCCAAGCAGAGACTGAGAGAAGTAATGAAACAGTGTTCCTGTTCCCTGTAGATTTTGTCCATATTTCAGCAACTGTTTTAGTTGCTAGAGGAGGAAATTATTTTTTCCACCCTTCCTACCTCTTATTAGTTTTATTATCTTTTTTATGTTTCTAAGTACTCCAAGGACTCAGATACTGCTGGTCTGAGGAGTGGTGCCTTTCCTTTTGAAAGGATAGGGAGGAGAAGGGGTGACATCAAGGAAGAATGGACTCCACGGTGAAGGAATTGAGGCTTTGCTTGAACTCAAACCAGGCCACAAGAACCTGGCAATTACCCAAACACTAAGAAGATCCCATGCTACTGATGCAATTAATAGCAGTGGCTATTCCCTAAGTAAACTTGATTAATAGCCGTTAATGGACTTCTCCTCCAAGAACTTATCCAAACCTTTTTTTGAACCCAGCTACACTAACTGCCCTAACCACATCCTCTGGCAACAAATTCCAGAGCTTTATTGTGCGTTGAGTGAAAAAGAACTTTCTCCGATTAGTCTTAAATGTGCTACTTTCTAACTTCATGGAATTCCCCCTAGTCCTTCTATTATTCAAAAGTGTAAATAACCGAGTCACATCTACTCATTCAAGACCTCTCATGATCTTAAAGACCTCTATCATATCCCCCCTCAGCCATCTCTTCTCCAAGCTGAACAGCCCTAACCTCTTCAGCCTTTCCTCATAGGGGAGCTGTTCCACCCCCTTTATCATTTTGGTTGCCCTTCTCTGTACCTTCTCCATTGCAACTATATCTTTTTTGAGATGCGGCGACCAGAATTGTACACAGTATTCAAGGTACGGTCTCACCATGGAGCGATATAGAGGCATTATGACATTTTCCGTTCTATTAACCATTCCCTTCCTAATAATCCCTAACATTCTGTTTGCTTTTTTGACTGCTGCAGCACACTGAGCTGACGATTTTAAAGTATTATTCACTATGATGCCTAGATCTTTTTCCTGGGTGGTAGCTCCTAATATGGAACCTAACATCATGTAACTACAGCATGAGTTATTTTTCCCTATATGCAACACCTTGCACTTGTCCACATTAAATTTCATCTGCCATTTGGATGCCCAATCTTCCAGTCTTGCAAGGTCCTCCTGTAATGTATCACAGTCCACTTGTGATTTAACTACTCTGAATAATTTTGTATCATCCGCAAATTTGATAATCTCACTCGTTGTATTCCTTTCCAGATCATTTATATATATATTGAAAAGCACTGGTCCAAGTACAGATCCCTGAGGCACTCCACTGTTTACCCTTTTCCACTGAGAAAATTGACCATTTAATCCTACTCTCTGTTTCCTGTCTTTTAACCAGTTTGTAATCCACAACAGGACATCGCCTCCTATCCCATGGCTTTTTAGTTTTCGTGAAGCCTCTCATGAGGGACTTTGTCAAACGCCTTCTGAAAATCCAAATATACTACATCTACCAATTCACCTTTATCCACATGTTTATTAACCCCTTCAAAAAAATGAAGCAGATTTGTTAGGCAAGACTTCCCTTGGGTAAATCCATGTTGACTGTGTCCCATTAAATCATGTCTTTCTATATGCTCTACGATTTGATCTTGAGAATAGTTTCCACTATTTTTTCCGGCACTGAAGCCTTGGAACAAAAAAATGAACCAAACTGATATTTGTGAATATCCAAGAGTTCCCATGAGCATCCACCGCAGAACTGCTGATTTTTAGTAGTCATAAAGGGCTAGCATATATATCATATGTATATCTACAGCTTATGGGATAAATTTTCAATAAGCTGCTTAACTGACAATGTGCCCATCTACTTTTCAGGCCAAGCAGACCAACCTGATCCTGAAACATTAACTAACCAAATAGTTTGTGTCTGATGATCAGATGGTTGTGCAGTTATAAAGCACTTGGCATACCTTAAGTTTCCTCCAATAGGAGCATACAGTTTGTGAGTCAATGACACGTCTGTTTTTTAAAAAATGTATGTACATGCGTTCTCCCCTGACCAAGCTACACCCCTGTGAATGCCCCTTTATACTGAGATTAAAAGTCTGCATGACATGACTTTTATCCAGCTGAATATCCACCGAGGCGGATTCAGCCAGACTACCTGCATAACTGCGAGTTTTATCCACACTAGTTCTCAAGTGAGCCTTTGAAATTTTACCCCTAGAGGTAACAGAAAAACGGATTTGGCTTTCAATTCATTTTGGAAAAAAAATCCAAAACTGATTAATCAGGTGGCCCTTACTGAGCATATCTGATCAGTTTGGAAACTCCTTGCTCGTGGATTTATTATCGCTGTGAACTAGTGCACAATGAAAAAGCCTTGCATCAAGTGTCCTTTTCAGCACCGCATTTCAAAGCATCATTTATCAGGTGTATGTGGCACAGCAGGGTGGTGTTTAGAAATTCCATTTGCCATACGTTATTCCTGATCTTTACACACAATCTTCATTTGTCAAGGGATTTAGATTTCAGCTGTGTTTAGTTTTTAGGGCTTGAGAACACGTCGACCCGTAGCCAGACACCTAATGATATAATTTGTGCAGTGCAAAAGGTTTGACTGCCCTCTATCAAACTTCATGCAGACAACTCTTTGAATAGAGTAATAGATGACAATAGAAAATGCATAAATCTCCACTAACTTCAAGGCTGCTTGGAAAACATGACTCTTTAACTCCAGGCTCATAGACACTTGGCACAGGGACAGAAACTTTTGGACTATTAATTTATCCAACACTAGCCAAAAATAACCAAAGCCTCCATGTGTCTCTTGATTTGTTTTGAAATCCATTCAAAACTGCGAAGACCTTAAAAAGCTAGCAGCTCGCGATGCAGAAATGAGATGCTTGGAGCCAGAATGATTCTTCACCTAATGTTATTGCAAACAGTACTAACAAGCTACATGGAGATTTTTCTCAAAAAAAAAAAAAAAATATATATATATATAATATTTCCATTCGTTTTATTTTAATGGAATTATTGGAAAAGTTAAAATGGCAACTTTCAGAATGCATGTGCTTGAGGGCTGCTATTAGGTGACCATGTTAATCAGCCACTATTCTTTCATCCAGAAATAGCTTATTTCATTAACAGCTTTACTGCAAGCTTGTTTTGCAGCTTAGAATCATCTGTCTCATTCTGCCTAACCACACTGAAATTCAGATAATTGGAAATATTTTTCAGCTTCCATATATTTAAATTTGACGGCAAAAGTTATCAAGTAAAAAGCACATTCATCGGGAGATGATATAAAACTTTAAATTTTACTGTGCATCATTTGATTTAGAGGGCAAGCTTCAAAACCATTTACACGGGTGAATTGGCCAGTGGGGGGTCTGCAAATGGCCCTCCTCTGCTTAGCTGCTTCCAGAGTGCGTGTAGATGTAGCCAGATTGAAGGAAGGCATTCCTGGGGTGGAATGAGGATAGGGGCGGTGGAGGAAGTGAAGGAGAGGGAGATATAGGGGAAACAATGCATGTAGATTGGATTTTCAAACCTTGCATGCATTGTTTTCCAGCACATTTTTCCTCGCAAAAAGAGAAGGTACAAAGTCCATGGGGGTCCTTGCGTACTTTTAGCTACAGGGTTGACGGCAGCTATGCGGGCTGTCTGAAAACCGCCCCTATGACAACTAATGAGATTCTTTCTAATGTACTTTTATAAAAAACAAACGGAGATGCTTGGTGCCAGGTTTTTCATACCTACTGTTGACATGAAAATGGCCTAGCACTCACTCAGTCCACAGCAATCCTACACACGTTCATATCAAAGGTCTAGAACTAAAATATTCTCTGCTTCACTTCTCAACTATGACAATGCTTTGGCATTATTCAGCAAGTTTTAAAGAGGTTAGCAAAAGTGTAAGGCTAAATGAATCTTGGGAGGTGTATAGAGCTATTACCGTAGATCAGAATTTAATATCCACTGTCCTTGCCTTCAGCTCACCCGACAGATTCCATCCCTTCTAAACTCCTACTCACCTTACCGAACATCATAGCGAAGCCCTTAGCAGAGATCATAAATCGCTCGCTAACCCAAGGTCTAGTACCAGACATTCTGAAACTAGCCACCCTCAAACCTCTCCTCAAAAAACCCAACTTGAACTCTGCAGACCCGGCTAATTTTCGCCCCATCACTAACCTACCATTTGTAGCCAAACTTATGGAGAGGATAGTCAACAAATACCTAGAAGATCACAAAATCCTCACAACAGCCCAATTCGGATTCCGCAAATCCCTTAGTACAGAATCCCTCCTAACCTCTCTAACTGACAGAGTCCTCGTAGGTCTGGAGAAAAAGACCCCATACCTCCTGATTCTTCTCGACCTATCAGCTGCGTTTGACACCGTAAAACACTCTACCTTGATCGACCGGCTCTCAGACATTGGCATCTCAGGATCAGCCCTGGAATGGTTCAGATCCTTCCTCCACAATAGGACTTTCAAGGTCAGAATCAACAACAAGGATTCCCTCCTGGTCAAGTCCACTTTCGGAGTTCCTCAAGGATCTTCCCTCTCCCCCACCCTTTTTAACATATATCTTCTCCCCTTATGTCATCTACTCTCAAGTCTTAAGGTCACACACTTCATATACGCAGACGATGTTCAGATTCTGCTGCCAATTACGGACTCCATCTCCAGCACCATCAACTTCTGGAACAATTGTCTACAGTCCATAAACTCACTCCTATCTAGCCTTAACCTAGTACTTAATACGTCAAAAACAGAACTTCTGCTAATCACTCCAGATGAGAACCTTCAGCCTACCAACAACCTAACCACACCACCAATGATCAATTCCACTCAAGTAAGAGACCTTGGGGTCACCTTAGACAAAAGGCTGAACCTCAAAGAATTTGTCACGAACACAACGAAAGAATGCTATTACAATACACATTCTGAAAAAGCTGAAACCTCTCCTACATTTTCAGGACTTTAGAACAGTCCTCCAAACAATTCTATTTTCTAAAATCGATTACTGCAACTCTTTGCTTATTGGCCTTCCAGACATCACCACCAAACCTCTACAAATGTTGCAGAACTCCGCTGCAAGGATTCTTACTAACACCAGCAGAAGTGAACACATAACACCCATACTAAAACATTTACACTGGCTCCCCATCAGATCCAGAATCATGTTCAAAGTGCTAACTATAACACACAAGACCATCCATTCCCAAACGTCTCTAGATCTAAGCTGTCCACTTCGTCTACACACGTCATCAAGACCAATCAGAAACAGATACTTAGGCACCTTACACGTACCTTCAGCCAAGTCCTCACTCAAGAAACGTGCATTCTCGACTGCCAGCCCCCTCCATTGGAATGCCCTCCCCACGGACATTCGTCTTGAAACGTGTACTCGAACATTCAAAAAGAAACTCAAAACCTGGCTCTTTACAAAAGCCTACACTTAAAGGTTTCGCTCAGAGCCACGTCCCAGTCCAGGACTCATTCTCGCATTTCATAATCACGGTAAGCAGAGGTCTGATGCCACAATTGTATTCTTGGTCTCACATTCTTGGTCTCACATTCCAAATCGCTAAATTTAGAGCATGCTACACCAACACCAACACCTCTTAAGCCAGATGAAACCATAGGGGCGGATTTTCATACTCCGCGAATAGGCCTACTTTTGTTTGCGCTCCAGGCGCAAACAAAAGTACACTGGATTTTAGTAGATACGCGCGGAGCCGCGCATATCTGCTAAAAACCTGGATCGGCGCGCGCAAGGCTATCGATTTTGTATAGCCGGCACGCGCCGAGCCGCGCAGCCTACCCCCGTTCCCTCCAAGGCCGCTCCGAAATCGGAGCGGCCTTGGAGGGAATCCTCTAACGCCCTCCCCTCACCTTCCCCTCCCTTCCTCTACCTAACCCACCTGCCCGGCCCTGTCTACACCCCCCCCTTACCTTTCTCCGGGGATTTACGCCTCCCGGAGGGAGACGTAAATCCCCGCGCGCAAGCGGGCCTCCTGCACGCCGGGCCGCGACCTGGGGGCGGGTACGGAGGGCGCGGCCACGCCCCCGGACCGCCCCGGGCCATAGCCACGCCCCCGTACCCGCCCCCAAAACGCTGCCGACACGCCCCCGAAACGCCGCGACGACCGGGCCTGCCCCCCGACACGCCCCCCTCAGAGAACCCCGGGACTTACGCGAGTCCCGGGGCTCTGCGCGCGCCGGTAGGCCTATGTAAAATAGGCTCACCGGCGCGCAGGGCCCTGCTCGCCTAAATCCGCCCGGTTTTGGGCGGATTTAGGCGAGCAGGGCTCTGAAAATCCACCCCTCAGTCTTTGAAGTCTACAATCCTGAAGAAGTAACCGCTAGTTCTTGTATACTTAATCCTTATTCTGAAGATGTCACAAGTATCCATTTATTCTGAAGACATAAACTTATCATGAAGACTGTTATCTGTAAACATTTGTATTTATTATAAGAATTTGTATTTATTATCTAGCTATTTACAATGTTCTGTTACCACTTGGTCCTATTCTCTCCTTACCTCAAACTCTAAGTTCCTACAAAGTTAGCCTTGATATTTATACCGAACTGTTGGATGTAATTGTTTAATTGTTTAATTGTTCAATTGTTTGATGTAATTTTCTAATCTCGGTTCTGTGTAAACCGAAGTGGTATGTACTAGTACATGAACTCCGGTATAGAAAAGCCTTTAAATAAATAAATAAATAAATAAATAAATAAATAAACTTAACTTAGGAACTGGTCAACAAAATGGAGCACAGAATTTGATTTCCTACTTACTGGCACTAGGTAAACAGTGCTGATCAGTGGAAAGCTTTTGAAATCCTATCTCTGTATTTGCATTATATTCAGACTAGGGATGGTATGGATGAAAGGGTTCACATTAAATCCAATAGCCATCTGAACCAGGTGATAGGATGGGGGATGGGGACGTAGAATTTAGTTAGCCGATGCGTTCTTCAACAGGCTACATATTTGACTGGTCTCCAGTTCCCATATTCTTCTGATATAGACCAGTGTTTCCCAACCCTCTCCTGAAGGCACACCTAGCCAGTCGGGTTTTCAGGATTTCCACATGGGAGAAATTTGCATACCCTGGGTCTCCAATGTATGTAAATCTAATGCATATTTATTATGGATATCCTGAAAACCCAACTTAGGAGTGCCTCCAAGGGAAGGTTAGGAAACATTGATTTAGACCTTTCTCACACTGTTATGGTGCAAATATTAAGAGATGTTTGATTATAACATCATGCCACAACAATATGCTATACAGAAGGCTAGAATATTTTCACAGAGAAATAAAAAAACATCACATGACCAATAATGTAAGGAATAAGAAAGAAGAAGCCAATAGTCGACCAGCTGTATATGAGCAAAATTAGCCTGACAATTTTGTCCCATTAACATTGCCTGGATATTCAGCCCAAATAAGGTTGTGCTGAATATTTAGATGGGAAATAACTGTTTTTAAGCAAGCAAATACATATTTGATCTAAAGTTAACCAGACAAAGTTGTTTGGTTAACTTTAGGCCTTCTATTTGACCCACCAGCACTCACTGGCCAAAGTTTAACCATGCCCAGGAATGCCCCCAGGGCTAGCTCTTTTTGTCTAGTTCAATTTTGTGCAAGCAAAATCTTGCTGGTCACTGAGGAGACTGAGGAATTGAAACAAAACGGTCTGGCAGGCTCCACTGCCCTTTTGAGATTTAATATTGTCCCCCAATGTGACATTGGCATATTAAAAATGACCACCTGAATTCCTCATGGATGGATTTCAGTGCTCTCCATAGGCATTGTGGGTGCCATACATACATTCCCTCTCTACCCCCCCTGCTCCTTGGACTTCTGACTCCCTCCCTTCACCTCATCCCCTGCAGGCCTCTAATTTTCCCTCTGAACCTCCCAATAGACCTCCGATTCAATTCCCATCCATACCACTCCAACCCTGTTATCATTTCCTTCCCTTTGCTCCTCTTTCTTTTCCCTGCTACAGACCTAGGGGCTCTAGCTTCCAGCTACGCTATCAAAAATAGTAGCAAGTGCATGGCCTGAGTCAGCCTGCAGCCCTGTACTCAAAAGAACATAAGAACATAAGAACATGCCATACTGGGTCAGAGCAAGGGTCCATCAAGCCCAGCATCCTGTTTCCAACAGTGGCCAATCCAGGCCATAAGAACCTGGCAAGTACCCAAAAACTAAGTCTATTCCATGTAACCATTGCTAATGGCAGTGGGTTCTGTAGTGTTTCCCGTCACTCCGGGCTTCTATGTGGGAGGTGTGGCTCTGAGGATGCAACCAGGGACTCACTCGATCCCTATGCTTACTACTTTCTAATGATAGTGCAGCTGGAGCCCGAGATCCCTGGGGGGGGCGGGGGCAAGGGTGGGAAAAGATTGAACATTTGGGCCAGAGAGAGGGATGGGAATCAGATTCACTCAGAGGTCCAGGGGGAGAGGGCTGGCAGGCTTGTAGGTCCATGGAGATGGCAAGCAGCAGCAGAATCTTTGCTGCCACAAAATATGGCTGCTTCAGCACAGGCTTAGTAGGCCCGTGCATAAATTCAGGCCTGGATTTCACATATTTGCAAAACTTTTACATTTATTAAAAATGTATTATTCGCCTAACACAGTAAAGGCCTAGGCGACATACAAAAAAAAAACCTTCATAAAATTCAAATAAAATAAAACAAACTTAACAATAACATGCATAAAGGTAGCTTACTGAACAACCCTGTAATAGTGAGGAAGCTAAACCTGATCCCATTCAGTAATAAGCTTTTTTTTAAACAGGAAGGTTTTTAACGAACTTCTAAATTTTTAAAAAAAAAAGCAGAGTCTAAGTTCCATGGGAAAAGAATTCTATGGAACTGGACCTGCAAAAGAGAATGCAGATTCCCTTGTAAGACATAAGCGAGCACCTTTTAAAGACGGAACAGCCAGAAAATCTCGATGTTAAGGTCTTAAGTGACCTGAAGGCTCCTACAATTTCAAGAGGGCATTAAGCCATGGACAGGATCCCAAATTGACCAAAATTCTTAATTTTACCATTCCTCTTTAGAAATTTCACTGTTGGGTTTTCGCATGTGACACTATTAGTCGTACCTCTTTTATTAAAGATTTTGTATTAAATCCAATGGTGAATAGCTTGGCTAAATTCTCTCAAAATTTGAGAAATGTATGTAACCCCCCCTTCATGGGGCGTACCGCATAAAGGGGAGTCCCACAGTTCCTAGGCTGCTCTGCAAAGTCCCAGACCTCTCAGATATGTAACACAAAAGCCCAGTGGAGGGGAGGTTTGGCCTCCCGAGACCTTGGTGCTATAGTAGGTAACACAGGCTCACTTCGCAACTCACACACCAACTGGCTCAAAGTGGTCAGCATACTCGCAGCATAGAAGGTCTTCTAGAGGACGCAGCTGGTAAGAAATCACAGGCTCGTTACGGATGGTGTTCAAATACAAGTTTAAAGTTTGGAAAGTAAGATCCAGGCCAAAATGATGAAAGTCAAAAATAACTTCAGGATGATCAGAATACAAACACAAGAGTCACTTTATCCATGGTGCATCTTCAAGGAAAACAAAAAAACTTCAAAATCTTTTGCAAAAAGCATTCTCTTCTTCTGTTTTCTATGCTCAAAGGCAAGGAAAACCCCAAGACACAGCTCTTCAAGAGTAGGTGGGAGAGTACCCCTCTTTAAGTAACGGATCCGTAATCCCAAAAAGAGACAAAACTCTGTAATCCTCAAAATCTTCTAAAATTCTTCACTCTGCAAAGCACCTCACTCTTAGACCCTCCTGCAACTTCTGGGTCAGTCCACTGTGAAGCAGCAAAGACCCTCCGGTCAAGTCCATTTACTTAGCAAGAGGCAGTACACCAGGAAGTGGAAAATCCTGTCTTTAGCAAGACCACACCAACACCTTTCTTGATCAGTCCACCTTGGGAGCGTGAAGACCCTTACTTTGCAGTATCTCCTAATCCTCCAACTCTGACCATGCTCAAGGGGGAATTTATATCTCTGAGCCACGGTCCCCAAAAAAGTGGAGATAAAGAAGGTTGGAAGGACCTCAAAAATGAAAAAACCCCTCAGGGCAAAAATATTAGTGACAGGCAAGTCCGAGTCACATCTACTTTTTTTACAGCCTTATTTTTAGCTAAGGCAGGGGGTGGCCAATTTGTGGCTCGGGAGCCTCATGTGGCTCTTTCTGGTGCAAAATGTGGCTTTTGTGCTCCTTTCCTTTCCCATACCAACTGAGCATCGCCGCCGAGGACAGGAGGCAGAAGAGCTGGAACAGGGAGAACAGCGTAAGTAAACAGAGAAGAACAAGTTAACTCCTTGCTCCAGCTACCCTTCTGCCTGGCATCGACTGCAGTAAGGAAGTGGTGAATGTCAACTCATCCCCATCTTCCTGAAGTCAGCAAAGGAAATTGGGCTGTCTGGCACCTTCTTCCCCCCTTAGATCTATGCTGCCATTTGTTCTGCTTCAATTCTACAACCTCCAAGTGTCAAGGAATCTCCTTAATATGTGGGTTTTGTGCGGTTGCTATTAAGAGACCAAGCACTCTGTAGTTGGCCTGTTTCAGTAGCTCCCGTGTTTTATTCTTTAATTTCCTTATTCAACAGTTTCCTTTTAAATTTCAATTTTGCAATTTTCATTGAATTGTCTGTGCTTTTTGTTTTCCCGGTATGCGGTCTGACCCTCCATTCACTTACCATTATCCTTCAATAGGTACTTATCTTTTCTTCAAAATGCTGATTGCTGCCGCTATTCATGGGTCCAGCTCCACTTGCCCGACAATGACCATGTTTCAGCAGCATTCTGCCTGCTTCAGGGACCACGGGGAAAACCTCTATTGTGTCCGTGATACGGGTCCACCGATAGTAAAGCACATGGGTACTGCTAAAATATTTAAAAAGCTATTAAATTTAATCTTAAATTGAAAAACTATATCCCACTAGCCAAGTGTATAGAATTATTACAAAAAGGAAACGAGGTTGGTTGTTGAATAGCCATTTGTTCTGCAGCTAGCGGGAGGGAGCAAGGGCTAGCATGGGGGAAATAGAGAGCGGGAGAGAGGGGCGCCACGTGGGAGTGGAGGTGGTGTGTGAAATAGTGTGGGGGGAGTGAAGGGAGTCAGGGATGAGAATAAATGGGGTTGGAGAAAAAAAAATAGGTGGAAAGGCAGGAGAAGAGTGGAAGAAAGTCAGAGGGAGAGGGTATGTCCAGAGGTGGCGATGGAGCAACGGAGAGGATAATGAGCAAGAATGGTAATGGATTGAAGTGATGAGGGTGTGCATGTGTCTGAAAGACAGCCAGAGATGGTGAAATGTGTATGTGGGGGGGGGGGGGGGTGTGGAGGGAGCTGGGGTGGAGAGGAGAATGGGAGAAGAAAGCAACTCGCACCGAAGGGGGAGGAAGGGTAACAGAGAACCATTGGTGGTCAAGGGAGATAGGGAGGACGACAGAGAACCAGAGATGGTAAAGGGTGGGGAGAGAATGAAACTCAGGATGTGATGGGGTGATGGAGGGGTCAAAAAAATAAAAAAATGGTGATTGAGTGGAAGAACTTGAAAGAGAGAAAGAGAGATGATGGGGAGAATGGATTTGTGGGAGCCAAAAGGCATAATAGTGGAGGGTGTATTAGAGAAGAAAAGAGGTTACTGATGAGAAAGAAACAGAGCATTAGGATCAGGAACAGAGGGTAGGTGGGTGCAGGGAGTAATAAAGAGAGAGGGAGGACGCAGGGGGGCTTGGGGATACTCATACTGGGTAGGTAGAGGAGGAGAGTGTGTATAGAAGGGCAGGAAGGAGATTAGGGAGTAGGAAGATACTGGTGCTTGGCAGCGGATGGGCAGATGTGGATGTGATGCAAAGTAACACAAGAAGCCTCCATCATTGTTCTTGCGTGGCATGGAGGATGTTTTCCAGGGGCTGCCGAGACAGACAGAGAAAAGGTGGAAGGCTGAAGACACCATCTGGTGGGTCAGAACAGAAAGAGAGAGACAGAGGGTGGTTAAAGTCAGATAGGTTGAGGGAAGTGATAGAGACTGAAGGGGGTAGGGTACAAGAGAGAAAGAGAGAGTGATGGACACAAGGTGTAGGAATTGAAAGCAAGCGAGAAACTGTGGGTACATGTAAAGGGACTGAGAGAGAGAGACTTGGGGAGAGGCTAGGGGGTTTCAGAGAGAGAGAGAGACAGGTGGGAGGATTCAGAAAGATTGATGGGGACAGGGTGGGAGGATTGAGTGAGACACTGGTGGGATTGGATGGATTTATGGGTAGAGGTGGAGGGACACAGTGAAAAAGAGACTGGTGGGGACAGGGTAGGGGGATTGAGTGAGACACTGGTGGGATTGGATAGATTTATTGGTAGAGGTGGGAACAGTGAGAGAGAGACTGGTGGGGACAGGGTGAAAGGATTGAGTGAAACACTGATGTGATTGGATAGATTTATTGGTAGAGGTGGATGGATACAGTGAGAGAGAGAGACTGGTGGGGGCAGGATGGGAGGATTGAGTGTGACACTGGTGGGATTGGATAGATTTATTGGTAGAGGCGGAGGGATACATTGAGAGAGAGAGACGGGTGGGGGACAGGATAGGCGGATTGATTGAGACACAGGTGGAATTGGATAGATTTATTGGTAGAGGTGGAGGGACACAGTGAGAGAGAGAGACTGGTGGGGACAGGGTAGGAGGATTAAGTGAGACACTGGTGGGATTGGATAGATTTATTGGTAGAAGTGGAGAGACACAGTGAGAGAGAGACTGGTGGGGACAGGGTAGGTGGATTGAGTGAGACACTGGTGGGATTGGATAGATTTATTAGTAGAGATGGAGGGATACAGTGAGAGAGAGACTGATGGGGACAGGGTAGGAGGATTGAGAGAGACACTGGTGGGATTGGATAGATTTATTGGCAGAGTTGGAGGGATACAGTGAGAGAGAGAGACTGGTGGGGACAGGGTAGGGGGATTGATTGAGACACTGGTGGAATTGGATAGATTTATTGGTAGAGGTGGAGGGACACAGTAAGAGAGAGATTGGTGGGGACAGGGTAGGAGGATTGAGTGAGACACTGGTGGGATTGGATAGATTTATTGGTAGATGTGGAAGGATACAGTGAGAGAGAGACTAGTGGGGACACGGTAAGGGGATTGAGAAAGACACTGTTGGGATTGATTTATTGGTAGAGTTGGAGGGATACAGTGAGAGAGAGAGAGAGACTGGTAGGGCGAGGGTAGGGGATTGAGTGAGACACTGGTGGGATTGGATAGATTTATTAGTAGAGGTGGAGGGACACAATGAGAGAGAGAGACTGGTGAGGACAGGGTAAGAGGATTGAGTGAGATACTGGTGGGATTGGATAGATTTATTGGTAGAGATGGAGGGACACAGTGAGAGAGAGACTGGTGGGGACAGGGTAGGGGGATTGAGTGAGACACTGGTGAGATTGGATAGATTTATTGGTAGAAATGGAGGGACACAGTGAGAGAGAGAGACTGGTGGGGACAGGTTAGGGGGATTGAGTGAGACACTGGTGGGATTGGTTAGATTTATTGGTAGAGGTGGAGGGACAGAGTGAGAGAGACTGGTGGGGACATGGTAGGGGGATTGAGTGAGACACTGGTGGGATTGGATAGATTTATTGGTAGAGATGGAGGGACACAGTGAGAGAGAGACTGGTGGGAACAGGGTAGGGGGATTGAGTGAGACCTGGTGGGATTGGATAGATTTATTGGTAGATATGAAGGGACACAGTGAGAGAGAGACTGGTGGGGACAGGGTAGGGGGACTGAGTGAGACACTGGTGGGATTGGTTAGATTTATTGGTAGAGGTGGAGGGATACAGTGAGAGAGAGACTGGTGGGGACAGGGTAGGTGGATTGAGTGAGACACTGGTGGGATTGGTTAGATTTATTGGTAGAGGTGGAAGGCCACAGTGAGAGAGAGACTGGTGGAGACAGGGTAGGGGGATTGATTGAGACACTGGTGGGACTGGATAGATTTATTGGTAGAGGTGGAGGGATACAGTGAGAGAGAGACTGGAGAGGACAGGGTAGGAGGATTATGTGAGACACTGGTGGGATTGGATAGGTTTATTGGTAGAGGTAGAGGGACACAGTGAGATAGAGAGACTGTTGGGCATAGGGTGGGAACATTGAGTGAGACACTGGTGGGATTGGATAGATTTATTGGTAGAGATGGAGGGATACAGTGAGAGAGAGAGACCGGAGGGAATAGGGTAGGAGGATTGAGTGAGACACTGGTGGGATTAGATAGATTTATTGGTAGAGGTGGAGGGATACAGTGAGAGAGAGAGACTGGAGGGGAGAGGGTGGGAAGATTGAGTGAGACACTGGTGGGATTGGATAGATTTATTGGTAGAGGTGGAGGGACACAGTGAGAGAGAGACTGGTGGGGATAGGGTGGGAGTACTGACGGAGAGATACGAGTGGAGATGAGGGTGAGGGAGGGTCCACACTGGAACCAGCTCCCCCGTGCTTGATGGACTCCAAGCTTGAGTTCTCTTTACAATGTGAGGCTCTTTGCTACTCTGTATTCCAGTTTCTTTGCTCTTGGTGCATGAAAGGTTGGCCTCCCCGAGCTAACGTATTAAACATTATAAGCTCCATTGGGATCTTCATTTTTCTTTTTATTGTTCTTTATTTTTCCCCAAAATTTATCAGGGTTTATTCTGACAAGCACGAAAACAGGACACAGTCAGTTGAAAAAAAATTATTCATTATTTTTCCAGGTAAACATCAGAGTTTACTTCGGTGGACAGAAGCCAGGGCAAAATTTTAAGTGGATTCCCCTACCCACCCACTCAGCAGCATCCCCATCCCTACCCCTAATCCATCCCCTGCCTACTAGCATGTCGCTCTCTCGTCTCTCCCCCCAACCCAAGAATCTCCCTTCCTCCCCGACTCTGCAGCAGGATTCATCCTTTCTGGTGTTAACTCCAAGCCTTTCCTCTCTCCTTCAGCAGCGTGCTGCTTACTCAGAGTCCCGCGCTCGGCAGCCACTGCACCTCTGCTTTTTTTGCCTGCTGGGAATTGCTGTTTCCCTGGAAAACAACCTGCTTAGCTAGTGTCGTGTAAATGCAATCAGATCAGTCTGGAACCACGCCTAGCTGAATGGCTTGCTGTTTCTGAAAACTGTCTTAACAGGATTGTCATCAGCAGCCACAGAGAGGAAAGTGTCCTTTAATCCACCCGAGGCCCCACAACAACATCTGATACACCAGACGCAAGAGTGTTTAGGGCTAAGGCTGTGGACGAGCATTCTTGGCTTCACGCCCTTACTCTGCACTGATATTAGCGTGTGAGCCTGCACCGTGTGGTCTCTCCATCCCTATTCCAGATGGGCACAAAATCATCAAAAGTGACTCGCATATCAGAAAAGTGATAATGAGGCTGATATCGAGAAAAGTGAGGCTGATATTAATGCATCACACTATTTAGATCGGGGTTTATCTATGGGAGGGGGATTATGAGACTTTTCCAAGACGCACAAGGCCCTTGAATTATACATTTGCAAGAGAGGATTTGCTGATTTTCTATTTGGCAAAACTGGCAAATATCTTTCTGCCAGAAATGTTTCAAAGTCCTGAATTTGGGATGAATGAGACCATTTTCAGTTCATTCCAAATGGAATAAACTGAAAATAGGCTCCTGCATAAATTCCCCATAATTTTCAGATATTTTTGTACTTGTGGCACTTTTCAAAGTCCGATGGCACTGTTCTTAAAGCGCTGAGGCCCTGGTGGGAGCAACTGATCGCCTCTGCTTTATTGCCACCAGGATCCAGGAAAAAGGTAACTGTGGGCAGGGGAGGCAGCTCCCTGGCCCTGGACCTTTTCAGTGGAGTGGGGTTGGGTGAGGAGGGGAGACCCTAATGCCAGCCTGGCCCACCAGAGACCTTTTTTTTTTTTTTTTTTTTTTTTTTTTAATCATTTTTTTGGGGGGGAGGGAATGGGTGGGTATCTTGTTTCATTTTTTTTTTTTTTGTTTGACAAATGAACTAAACAAAAAAAAAAAACCATTACATGAATAAAAATAATTTTTAAAAAACCCTTAAGAACATAAGAAATTGCTCTCGCCTCCCACTGCACCAATCTTCTGGTTCAAGACCAGCCAAAGCCTTTTTGCTCTGACACCATGGTCGAAAGGGTCACACGAACTTAGTAGGGAAACTTAGGAGTCTATATCTATGCATGCGCTGATTCTCTCATTGGAGGGTCATTATGTTTAGCTGATCTTGTGTGCAATGTGTAGTTAACCACAGCCGGCATTCTTGTGCAACACTCTTGCAGGATTTCGGAGGTGCCGCCTGCCGCCCGTATGTCATTCTTGTGCAAGCACAGGAGATGGCTACATGAAATGAGAAGAGAAGCCAGTTGAGGAGCTTTGCTGAAGACCTCAGAGGCATTTTGGTAAGCAACATAACCTGAGGGAAATAATTAAGCATTTTTACCTGGGTTAATGCAGATTTACTGGCATAAAAACATGGATTGATTATTGCTCCCTCTACCCTGTTTTTGGATAAAAGTATGCGTGCTATGATTAACCACAAAAGAAAAATGCAGAGTTAGGTGGAGGGGGGAGGGGCTAGGAATATGCATTGAGATGACATTTTGAAATCTCTCACGTGCTTTCATGGTCATACCTTGTACCTGCTTCTGTGCAGAGACAAAGTGTGCGGGTTCTTTTATACCAGCGAAGTGTATGCCAGCCAAGGGGGTCGATTTTAAAAAGTGCATGCGCACGCACATGGATGCACCGATTTTATAACATGCGTGCGTGTTATGCCCCCTGACTCAAGAGGAAACACCAGCAGGAAAACTGTAGTGGGCCTCAATTAAAGCAAGCTGAGCTGCCCAAGGAAAAATACTGCAAGTGAGTCATTTCCACTAAACTATGCTTTTGTCAGACCTCTCAGAAGTCACTGCCAGAGTGGATCCAATGATCACTAACCACTGTTCATGTGGAAGGAGATTCCTGCAAAAATTCTTCTTGTACAACGGATCACAAGTAACTGTTACCCACCATGAATTTCACAGGAAGTACCTCCCTCTATTTAGAAATCCATCTGCTGGATGCAGTTTGGAGTTAGCTGTATCCAGCTAATTTTAAAAGGTATACTATTTGTGCTGTATCCCTCTTGATAATTAGCAGCTGCAAAGATGGAGGCAACATTGCCGCTAATTCGTACAGAAGACCGAGGGGTGGATGTCACCATTAGCACTAATTCGTACAGAGACTGAGGGGTGGATGTCACCATTAGCACTAATTCATACAGAAGACCGAGGGGTGGATGTCACCATTAGCACTAATTCATACAGAGACTGAGGGGTGAATGTCACCATTAGCACTAATTCGTACAGAAGACTGAGGGGTGGATGTCACCATTAGCACTAATTCGTACAGAAGACTGAGGGGTGGATGTCACCGTTAGCACTAATTCGTACAGAGACTGAGGGGTGGATGTCACCGTTAGCACTAATTCGTACAGAAGACTGAGGGGTGGATGTCACCGTTAGCACTAATTCGTACAGAGACTGAGGGGTGGATGTCACCGTTAGCACTAATTCGTACAGAGACTGAGGAGTGGATGTCACCATTAGTGCTAATTCGTACAGAAGACCGAGGGGTGGATGTCACCATTAGCGCTAATTCGTACAGAAGACCAAGGGGTGGATGTCACCATTAGCACTAATTCATACAGAAGACTGAGGAGTGGATGTCACCATTAGTGCTAATTCGTACAGAAGACCGAGGGGTGGATGTCACCATTAGCGCTAATTCGTACAGAAGACTGAGGAGTGGATGTCACCATTAGGGCTAATTCGTACAGAGACTGAGGAGTGGATGTCACCGTTAGCACTAATTCGTACAGAGACTGAGGGGTGGATGTCACCATTAGCACTAATTCGTACAGAAGACTGAGGGGTGGATGTCACCATTAGCACTAATTCATACAGAAGACCGAGGGGTGGATGTCACCATTAGCGCTAATTCGTACAGAAGACTGAGGGGTGGATGTCACCATTAGCGCTAATTCGTACAGAAGACTGAGGGGTGGATATCACCATTAGTGCTAATTCGTACAGAAGACTGAGGGGTGGATGTCACCATTAGCGCTAATTCGTACAGAAGACCAAGGGGTGGATGTCACCATTAGCGCTAATTCGTACAGAAGACTGAGGGGTGGATGTCACCATTAGCACTAATTCGTACAGAAGACTGAGGGGTGGATGTCACCATTAGCACTAATTCGTACAGAAGACTGAGGGGTGGATGTCACCATTAGCACTAATTCATACAGAAGACCAAGGGGTGGATGTCACCATTAGCACTAATTCGTACAGAAGACCGAGCGGTGGATGTCACCGTTAGCGCTAATTTGTACAGAGACTGAGGGGTGGATGTCACCATTAGCACTAATTCGTACAGAAGACCAAGGGGTGGATGTCACCATTAGCACTAATTCGTACAGAAGACCGAGCGGTGGATGTCACCGTTAGCGCTAATTTGTACAGAGACTGAGGGGTGGATGTCACCGTTAGCACTAATTCGTACAGAAGACTGAGGGGTGGATGTCACCATTAGCACTAATTCGTACAGAAGACTGAGGGGTGGATGTCACCATTAGCACTAATTCGTACAGAAGACCAAGGGGTGGATGTCACCATTAGCGCTAATTCGTACAGAAGACTGAGGGGTGGATGTCACCATTAGCACTAATTCGTACAGAGACTGAGGAGTGGATGTCACCGTTAGCACTAATTCGTACAGAAGACTGAGGGGTGGATGTCACCATTAGCGCTAATTCGTACAGAAGACTGAGGGGTGGATGTCACCATTAGCGCTAATTCGTACAGAAGACCGAGGGGTGGATGTCACCATTAGCGCTAATTCGTACAGAAGACTGAGGAGTGGATGTCACCATTAGGGCTAATTCGTACAGAGACTGAGGAGTGGATGTCACCGTTAGCACTAATTCGTACAGAGACTGAGGGGTGGATGTCACCATTAGCACTAATTCGTACAGAAGACTGAGGGGTGGATGTCACCATTAGCACTAATTCATACAGAAGACCGAGGGGTGGATGTCACCATTAGCGCTAATTCGTACAGAAGACTGAGGGGTGGATGTCACCATTAGCGCTAATTCGTACAGAAGACTGAGGGGTGGATATCACCATTAGTGCTAATTCGTACAGAAGACTGAGGGGTGGATGTCACCATTAGCGCTAATTCGTACAGAAGACCGAGGGGTGGATGTCACCATTAGCGCTAATTCGTACAGAAGACTGAGGGGTGGATGTCACCATTAGCACTAATTCGTACAGAAGACTGAGGGGTGGATGTCACCATTAGCACTAATTCATACAGAAGACCTAGGGGTGGATGTCACCATTAGCACTAATTCGTACAGAAGACCGAGCGGTGGATGTCACCGTTAGCGCTAATTTGTACAGAGACTGAGGGGTGGATGTCACCATTAGCACTAATTCGTACAGAAGACCAAGGGGTGGATGTCACCATTAGCACTAATTCGTACAGAAGACCGAGCGGTGGATGTCACCGTTAGCGCTAATTTGTACAGAGACTGAGGGGTGGATGTCACCGTTAGCACTAATTCGTACAGAAGACTGAGGGGTGGATGTCACCATTAGCACTAATTCGTACAGAAGACTGAGGGGTGGATGTCACCATTAGCACTAATTCGTACAGAAGACCAAGGGGTGGATGTCACCATTAGCGCTAATTCGTACAGAAGACTGAGGGGTGGATGTCACCATTAGCACTAATTCGTACAGAGACTGAGGAGTGGATGTCACCGTTAGCACTAATTCGTACAGAAGACTGAGGGGTGGATGTCACCATTAGCGCTAATTCGTACAGAAGGCTGAGGGGTGGATGTCACCATTAGCGCTAATTCGTACAGAAGACTGAGGGGTGGATGTCACCATTAGCGCTAATTCGTACAGAAGACTGAGGGGTGGATGTCACCGTTAGCACTAATTCGTACAGAAGACTGAGGGGTGGATGTCACCGTTAGCGCTAATTCGTACAGAAGACTGAGGGGTGGATGTCACCATTAGCGCTAATTCGTACAGAGACTGAGGGGTGGATGTCACCATTAGCGCTAATTCGTACAGAGACTGAGGGGTGGATGTCACCATTAGCACTAATTCGTACAGAGACTGAGGGGTGGATGTCACCATTAGCACTAATTCGTACAGAAGACCGAGCGGTGGATGTCACCATTAGCACTAATTCGTACAGAAGACTGAGGGGTGGATGTCACCGTTAGCGCTAATTCATACAGAAAACCGAGGGGTAGATGTCACCATTAGCACTAATTCGTACAGAGACTGAGGGGTGGATGTCACCATTAGCACTAATTCGTACAGAGACTGAGGAGTGGATGTCACCATTAGCACTAATTCGTACAGAAGACCGAGCGGTGGATGTCACCATTAGCACTAATTCGTACAGAAGACCGAGGGGTGGATGTCACCATTAGCGCTAATTCGTACAGAAGACCGAGCGGTGGATGTCACCATTAGCACTAATTCGTACAGAAGACTGAGGGGTGGATGTCACCATTAGCACTAATTCGTACAGAGACTGAGGAGTGGATGTCACCATTAGCACTAATTCGTACAGAAGACCGAGCGGTGGATGTCACCATTAGCACTAATTCGTACAGAAGACCGAGGGGTGGATGTCACCATTAGCGCTAATTCGTACAGAAGACCGAGGGGTGGATGTCACCATTAGCGCTAATTCGTACAGAAGACCGAGCGGTGTATGTCACCATTAGCTGCATTCCAGAACTCTGGACCTTTGGCACGTCTGGTGAGGAGTATTGTGGATAGAAGTGGGAGTGCCACAGAGCTACACTTGAAGTAAAGCTTACATGTTTGGGCTAAATGGATGTCACTTCTATATTATGCTAGAGGGGATTCATTTTTGAAGACAGACTTTTGGCCACTCCTAACCTTTTGACCTTTTTCCCTGTCACACTCTGGTACTAGTCATTCTGCTTGGAAAGGTAAGAGACAGGGCTATAAATTAAATACCACAATGCATTGGTATGGAAATTAAAAAGCTAGGAGTTGTTAAATGTCTCCTTCCAAAACAAAGGCTCTATGTGACTATAGCTGCTTCCATCTTTTTGTTGGTATGAATTACTTTTTCAATCTTCCAGCACTTGTGTGTGAGCGAGCTAGACTATCCTCATCAGAGCAAATGTTCTTCTCTTGGCTCTGAAGAACTGACAAACATTTGTTGTTGTCCTGTTACCGGTGGGTGGGAATGGCAGACATTAGCACATCCTTGGTTGGGCTCTTCTTCTCCTCTCTTTCCAGGTGTTTATGATGCCACTGAGAACCACTTCCATTATAAGGGATAATGTGGGGGATCACCACATTAAAGAGAGAAGAATGCATATTCATGAAGAGAAAGAAGGGACAATTTGTGCTGCTAATGGCGCACAAATTGTACTTATACAAAAAGGACCCCAAATTTAAATTCTGAAGTTTAGCCTAAATTCTCCAGCAAAAATATTTTATGCCATAACATACTTTATATATATATATATATATATATATATATATATATATATATATTTGAGGCCATGATAAGTGGAATCAACTCTTATGCATGCAAACCTCTTGCTGGTTGGAGTTGCAAGATGCCTCATACATATAAGCATCGATCAACTTAAGGAAGTGACATCACAAAACAATCACATGCCTCACAATCACGTCATTTTAACATAGAGTTGAATAGGCCCAAAATTTTATTTTAGGCAGCTTTTGTCACTGATAGAATCCGCACCTTATGCTTGCTGCTGGTTTCAATGATTTGAAGACTGGCCGCCCAGTTGAGTCTAACATGCTTAAGTGGCACCGGAGAAGACCGAGTCGGTAGGAAGAGCTTCCAAACACTGTAAGCAATGACTTTGCCTCATAAATGAAAGAGAAAGCATGATTTTAGAATGGAATCTTAAGAGTAAATTTTCACAGGGATTATGCATGGAAAATTAGTATACATGCATGTAAGTAACTTGTATTCACTTGCAGAATATGCTATTTTATAAGCATCAAAAGTGCAGGCGTATTTTTTATGTTTTGCATGTTTAACTTGTGCAAAATAGTGGTGTTCTAGGGGCATTCTGGGGAGAGGAGAAGGGATGCACACACAAGTTATTTTATAAGAGATTTACACAAATACATTAGGGGACTTATTCATGCAATTTTATACCAGTTAGTTAACTAGCACAATTGATATAGATGTCTGCTGTTCTTGGGTGGGAGGGTTCTCGTAAACTGGGGGGAGTTCAAGGGCCTGGAGACAGACTGGGTGAACCAATGGAGGTATCAGCAATCTGCTTATTTCAAGCAAATGTGCATATTTTTAAATATACCGACTTCTGCAAATACAGTAAGTCAGGGTTTTACGCATACATGTTAACGTTAGTTTTTGCCCATAAAATATACTCTCCTATGTTTATAACATAGGTAAAGTATGCACTTTCAAGGCATTGCAAATATTCATGCATACTGAAACATATGCACATATGTTGGAGGCAGATATAGGAGTAATTTATAATTTGCATGGACAAGACATGCAGATTATAAAATGCTCTAGCAGATCTCTGTGCGCCCATACATGCTTGTATAGGGGCTGCATGGAGATTTTTGAACGTTATCCTCTTAGGCCCCAATGTAACCTGGGCACTTCTTAGGTTACCAGCAAGTCTTGGGTTGGCAGCTAGTCAGAGGAGGATGGGTTTGGGAGATCCATGCGGATGCCGGCCCCTCCTTCTTGGGGTTGGCCCTGGCCATCCCACTTGTAATGCTATATAACTGCGCCCTTACTACAGCTCAGGAAGCAGTCCTTTTGGATTTAGTACTGAGTACAGAAGGTAGAGAGGAGTTAGAGATTTTTGTTATTTTACAGGTCCAGCGGGTCTCAGCCAGACAAATCTGCTTGGTGATCCTGGCCAGGGTTGGGAGAGGTCCCTTTCCAGTGCACAACCTGTCTGGTTGGGTTGTTCCCTTCTGAGTCATTTTTTGGAACTTTTACTCTTTAAGAATTGGGACCTCTTTGGATCCTGTTCAGAGCCTGGCTCAGGGAATGGGTTTGGGCCTGGGCTGGTTAGGGAAGATCTGCCCTCAGTTTGAGCCTCAGTGAGGAAGGGGGGTGTAGTGACCCGCTGGGAGCCACCCCAGAGTTCCCCTGAGTTTTGTAAAACTAATTTCAAGATCTGGGTCGGAATTTCTGACTGCCCTTCCATCCTGCTGGGAGCCTTAAGAGTCCTGCGCCCGGGGTTCCTCCCATTGGGAATCCAAAAGAAAGAAAAGAACAAGGGCTGCAACAGTAACCAAAATTAATCCAACAAACGGTGAGTAAAGGCAAAGTCTGCTATTCAAGAAGTCACCCCACCAGTGCTTCCAAACGCTGGGGGGAGAGAGAGAGTTTATCTCTCTGTGCAGAGACTGCAAGAAAATATCCTTGCCAGTTGGAAGGGATGGTTCTGCCCATCAAAAGGACACCCTGCCCACCTATTTTTTCCAAGCCCTGGAGGGTGGGAATTCCCCTGGCTGGCGTCTGACCTTCCTGCTCAGATTGAGGCGGCCTGAAATGACGCAGCTGATATACAATGCATCATGCTCTTGCTGATAAAGGAAACGCTGGCTGCTTCGGAATACGATCGCTAAATTATATCAATCTGATAAATCATATCAAAACATTTCCAGTGTTTTCAACAGGTTATTCCTCTATGCTACGAACAATGAACAGGCAGCGATGAGCTCAGGAAGTGAAGGTATCAGAGCCGTACTGAATAAAGGAGACAAGACCTCACCTTTTAACCATGCCAGCAGCAGATGGTGCTGAGTGAGGTGGCAGTCGTGGGCTTGTCCTCCCCTGACATGGAGTCTGCATTCATCCCCAATCACAAACTGAAGAGCGTTGGGGATCTCCCGCAGCAGCGGCAGGTGCCCCTGCTGACCTCCTTCCAGCCCAAGTCCTGTGGCCAGGCGATGGACATGGAAACTCCACAGCAGCAGCATGGAGGAGGAGGAGGAGAAGGGGGGAGGAGATCGTGGCTTTGAAGAGTGAGACCGAGCCACTGCCGGGGGAAGAGGAGGTTGAAGAGGAAGCAGTGGTGGCGGTGGAGTCGCTAGGCTGCTGCTATGAGCACCCCAGCCCGAGACATTTAGGTGGCAATGGAGGGGGGGGGGGAGCAGCAGAAGCCACCACCACCAGCACCAACCAACAGTGGCACTAGCCTGACTGTAGCTGCTGGGGTGCCGGGATTCAACAGTTACTAAAGCGGTGGTGGTGGCAGGGCGAGCTGAGCAAGGCCCTGCTTTGATCAACATGGTGGACAACAAAGCCCCAGGATGGAGATAATGCACTCTGGTGGTGGTGCCATGGAGCCACTACACAACTTGCACGAAGCCTTCCCCAGCCACTACAACCATTACGCGGGCTATGGCCAGCCCAACTACGACAGCGGCGCTACCTCTTCCTCGGCAGGCTACGGGGCGCCAGCCAGCTCCTCCCAGTAGGGTATGCTGATGGGCCCTGGCAAGGCCAGCGGCAGCTAAAGCCAGTACCCGGGACAGATCCAGCATCCTTCTGGGGCCACCATGACCCTCAATCAGCTGCTCACCTACCCCAACCCCATGATGAGGAGCTACAGAAGCAGCTACCCCCGACTACCTATGCAATAGTAGCTTGTAATATATCTAATGTTTAGGTACTTGCCAGGTACTTGTGACTTGGATTGGCCATTGTTGGTCTGACCCAGTATGGCATGTTCTTATGTTCTTATGTACCAGTCACCAGCAGGCATAGGCATGGTCAAAGACCTGATGGGCTCCCAGACTGGGATGGGCAATCCCGATTGGGTGCTACCACAGATAGCCCACCCGGCTATGAGCCCTGGCAACACCGGACAGAGCAGCAGCAGAGCCCAGAACAACCCAATGAATCCAATGGTTCAAAAAAAGACCACAGCTGTAAGGAATGGGCAGCGACCCTTATTCCCAGGCACAGCAAAGTAGTTCCAACCCAGAACACTTGTATGGCTCAGCTGGCCCAGAGAGGTATCCCATGGGAATGCAGGGCCAAGCCCAGGGTGCCATAGGAGGAAAGCAATATCCACAGCAGCAATGCCACCTCAGTATGGTCAGCAAGGTATAAGTGACTATTGCCAACAGGGCCAACAGCTATATTACAACCAGGAGCTACAGCCTCCACATCCAGCACCCCAGGTATAGTACCTGTTGCAGACCCAGGAGCTGTATCAACCTCAGCAGAGATGCTTCATTAAACGCGTTCTAGGCTGAGGTTTGTACGGAGGTCTAAGAGGTATCTCCAGAAAGAATCGAAGAAGGAATGCAAATTTGGTTGCTCCAGTTATAGGTAAAAAAGAATTCTGTTATTCCATCTTGCTTAATGATTACTCTGCTCCTTCCAAATGTTCAGTCTCTGACAAAAACCCCCCATAGATTAATGACCTGTTAGAAGATTTAAATCTTACTATCTTTTGTATCACTGAAACCTGGTTTAATGCCAATGATAATGCTCTTATCAATCAAATTTCTCATTCTAATTATGAGGTATTTCATGTTTCTAGAGCTAAGCGAAAAGGTGGGGGTTTGTTAAAAATTAGTGAAAAAGAACTTAAACTGGTACCCTGTAAAGTAAAGATGAGCCCCCCCTTACAAGGTGGCAATCTTAAAATCAACCAAATTAAACTTAGGATTGGTCTGTTGTCCTTCTGGTATCCTACTAAAGGGTTGTTCCCCTTTGATTGAATTATTCACTTAAACCCAAATTTTCCAAAGGCCGTGCGCACAAAAACTGGGAGATACGCGCGTGGCCGGGCCATGTGCGCACCAAGCGTATTTTAGAAATGGCCCAGCCACGCGTGGATCTCCCGGTGTGCACAGAAGGGGAGGGCCATCAAAAAAGGGCGGGCTGGGAGCAGGGTCTGGGTGGGCCGAGGGGCGGGGGCCAGCCGGGACAGCGCACGCTGGCAGCTAGCTAGCGCTCCTTAATTGGAGCGGACTGGGAGCGAACTGGGAAAGGCCTTCTCGCATCACCATGCATTATTTTTTAAAATACACCCCCCTTGTGCACGCGAGAGGCCACCTGCCCGCACATACGCGTGTGCGCTCAGGAATTGTATTTTATAACATGCTCAGCGATGCGCGCATGTTATAAAATCACCGCGTCCCTGTGCGCGCGCCGGCAACCACGCGCACATGAACGCTCATGTGGGCTTTTGACAATCTGCCCCTGAGGTTTCTCCGTCATCAGACTCTACTTTAATCGTAGGAGACTGTAACCATCATGAAAATAAGACACCTCGAACCACAGCATGTGAAGTGATCGTAGAGAAAATGAATGCTTTGGGGTGATCTCAAGTTGTTTCTAAAGCTGCACATAGAACTAGGCATATTTTAGATCTAATATTTGCCAATATCAGTAGTTGTTTAATCAATACTTCTCAGACATTACTGCCCTGGTCTGATCATCAATTAATAAAGGCTGAAATAACCTTCCTGAACACTTCCCCTAAAATTATAGATCAAAATAATACTTTTACCTGCAGGAAAAAGATTGACAAGGAGGCATGTTCTGCATCAATCAGAATCAATGGTAAATAAGCTCCTCGAATTAAATCGGGCTAATGCCTCTTCTGCCTTTGATTCCTGGGAACAGATTGCCAATGACATAGCTGATAACTTCAATCCTGCCCTAACTAGAATCATTAATAAAGAAAAGAACACTTCCAATCATAAGAATCCATGGTACAATGATAACTGAAGACGAACGAAACCAACCCTTAGAAAATTTGAGAAACAATGGAAGAAATATCCTTCTTCTGAATCTCTAGGAAAATATAGATCTCTTCTGTCTAAATACCACTCATTAACTAATAAAGCAAAAAAAGACTACTATGCTAAACAGATCCATGGTGTAATATTTAATTCCAAATGAGTCTTTGAGGTTGTTAAACATTTAATTAAGGACCAGTCTCCTTTTCTGAGACCGCTTGTAATGAATATGCCACTTTGTTCTTAGATAAAAATGAATAGGTTGAAAAATCATTTTCCTGTCTGCTCTCTTACAAGAGCTCCTGAGAATTCCTATGGCTTAGTTAAATGGTCCATGTTTGACGGAGTAATTGATCCTGAAATCAGTCAAATTATTGCTAAAATTAAGCCTGCTACTCACCCGCGTAATCCAATCCCAGCCAGTTCCTTGAAACAAGTAACTGCACCATTACTCCTACAATCACTACCTTAGTTAATCTTACCCTTTCAGAAGGAATTGTTCTATCTGGTTTAAAACAAGCTGTGATAAAGCCTATTCCGAAAAATAAAACCGGCAGAATTTACAATTGGGATAACTATTGAACTATATCTAATTTGTCTTTTCTCTCAAAAGTACTTGAAAAAGTTGTATTATCCCAATTGCTGAATAATTTGGAAGACAATGATATTCTTTTTCCAAATCAATTTAGATTCAGGAAACATTGGTCAATTGAGACTTTACTACTCTCCTTAATGGACACCGAATTACGAGGTTTTGATTCGGGTGAATCTTATTTTCTTGTGCTATTTGATTTAACCGCGGCCTTTGATACCATGGACCACACTCTGTTATGTCATCAGTTGCCAACATTAGGATTGAAGGTAGTGTTCTCAGATGGTTCTCTTCCTTCCTTTCTAATAGATCATTTCTAGTTAAATTGGGCAATCATATGTCTGATATCTTCCATATTGATATGGGTGTCCCTCAAGGTTCATCCCTTTCGGCAACTCTATTCAATATTTATATGCTTCCTCTTTGTAAATTACTGGCAGACTTAGGGATTTCTTTCCTTTTGTATGTGGATGACATACGGTTTTACATTCCATTTTCTAAATCATTTGAACATTTTCTAAATCATTTGAACATTTTCTAAATCATTTGAACATACTATCAACTTATATGAACACTATTCAGCAACTCCTTTCTCAGCTCAAACTATTATTAAACCCTAACAAGACGGAAATCATTTGGCTGAGTAGAAATTCTTCTGTGGTTAAACCACTGGTTCTGGGACTGGGTACTTTTCAAATTACTCCCTCAAATCAAGTACATGATCTATGTATCCAATTAGATGAAAATCTTAAGATGAAAAAGCACATCAATAAATTATTTAATATAGGCTACGCCAAGTTACGTATAGTACAGAGGTTGAAACATTTATTAACCTATGAGGATTTTCATTCTGTATTGCAAACTCTTATTTTCTCAAACTTAAAATACTATAACTCCCTACTTGGTCTTCCTGCATGTCTCTTAAAACTTTCACAATTAGTACAAACTGCCTCAGCCAGACTTTTATTAGGAACTAAGAAATTTGATCACATAACACAATCACTGATATCACAGCCCTGGCTGCCAGTACAATCACAAATCTATTACAAGATATTAATGTTAATATTCAAAATGATTCATTCAAGCAATACCGGTCTGATTGGAGTGACAATACAATGATACACATCTCAAGGAGAACTAAGATCTCAAAATAAAGGTCTACTAATTGGAAGGGCTGGAGGAGCCCAGTCTTGGAAGCCCGTGATAATGTGGGTGCCAGGCTGGCTCCTCTCCCTGGCCGGTTAGCTAGCAGGGAGGGCGGGTTGTAGTTAGGTGATTTCATTTGAATTGGTGTACCGGGGTGACCTCACAGAATCTGGTCGGGTCCTGGTTGGTCAGTCCTGGTGCATCTAGGGACCAGCAATTTGAACTCTGGGGGGGGGGGGGGGGGTTATAAAAGGGGGCGTTACCTTGTGTGCCGCCCCCTTTCCCCTGCATGGCCATCTTGCTCCCCTCCCTCCCTCCCTTTCTTTGTTTTGGGGCAATTTGACGTTTTATCGTAGCTTGGGGGGTGTTTGTGGAGTTACCAGAGCCATGGTTCTTCTGGGGCGGGGCTGAGAGCAAGGAATCTGCTGGGTAGCGGGTTTCCTTGGCTCTGGTTGTTGTTTGAGTTGCATGTGACTGGGTTCAGCCATATGGTTGGGACTCCTTGCTGGGCTGTGGTGGGGGTCCCTGTTAGCAGCGGTTTGCCACTGGTTATTACAGGTTTGGTGGCCTGTGGAGGGATCATCTTGCTGGGGCGAGGTGGATGATTCCTTGAGGGGTCGGTATTTATATTGATTTTGTTAGTTCTGGTGATGATATGTGTAATAAAGCTGCAGCCTTCTTTGAATTCCAACTTGCTGTGTCTGTGTATTATTTGATGGCTGTACTATTGTTAAGAGCCGAGGGAGATGAGCCTTTGTCCTGGCTGCACATATTACCGTATGTCCCAATAATACGGAGTGCGCATTTAACACAGATAAGAGATTGTGTGTTTTCTAACTATAGCTGGTCCAAAGCTTTGGAATTCGCTACCTGAAATGATATGCTTGATACCAGATAGAAAGAGATTTAAAAGTGAGCTAAAAACATGGCTGTTTAAAAAGACTTATAATCTTACCTAAAATCAAGGGAGTGTAAAAAACTACAATCTTAAGAGTAACGAAAGATTTTAATTTGAAGCATGAGAAATAAAAATGTACTGAGAGAGTGAGAAAATGTCAATAGTAAAAATGATGAGAAGTCGCTGGGCTGGAAGCATGTAGGACAAATGTAATGAAGCACGACTTACAATGTACTGAGTATAAGATATTAGTTGTTATATTACTTTCTGTATCATCTATCTTATGTTTTAGTATGCGGTATAATTTGCATTTTATGTTTTCTGCATGCGGTTTAATTTGTATTGGATTAGTTCATTTAATTTGTTTTATGTTAATTTTCATTTTACAATTCTGAATGTTATTTTTGTAAACTATTGTGATCTTGATATGGAATGACGGTATATAAAAAGCCTATATAAATAAATAAATAGATTAAGGAGGAAATTGTGACAAGAGGAATCATTGTGCTGCTGTGAATTTAGATTGTGCCAGTTTTCATCTTTTTCATCAGTAAATATTCATTTGGACACTAACCCAGTGACTCCAGTCTTTCTTTGGCACACCCAGCACACTGTGGGACAAACATACATTGGTTGCCCCAGGGAAATAATAAAAGGAGGCAAGGAAGCCAACCTTAGCACTCAGGTCCCTAGGAGTCACCTCCCCCTGCCACTCAACCGAGGATCCAGGCCCTGGAAGGAAGAGTCAGTGTTCAAGCTAGCTGGGAAGGTTCCTGTCCCACGGGAACAACAAATAATTTTACGGCCTCATCGGGTAGCATTTCGCACCCAGAGTTGGGGTTACGCCAATGCTGAAAGATATCCATCTGTGTAAGTTAGCCGGATAAGACTTATCCGGCTAACTTACACGGGATTTTCAGCAGCATCCCCATATTCAGCACTACGTAGCCAAATAAGTTATATCTGGCTAAGTTAGATCCGGTCTATGGCAGATCGAAATTATCCAATTAATTTGATCAAATAAGTATGAATATCGCTATTTATCCAGCTAAGGCTTTTCTCTCATTTTATGTCTATGAGAAAACCCTTAGTGAATCAGGTACTATGGGGGTCATTTTCAAAAGGGATCGCATGCGAAGCCTAGTTCGGGGCGGGTTCTGGGTGACGTCCACACCGGAAGGGGAGGAGTCGGGGCGGACGCTGCGAAGACGTGGCTGACGGCGAAAAGGTAAGGGCCCTTTCCCCTGCCAGTTTCGTGCCCAATAGCACCACCTTTTACGATGGCGCTATTGGGTGCGAAAGCCGGCAGCGAATGCACCACGGAGGTGCGATCGCTGCCGGCTTTTGCAGGCCCCCCCCCCCCCCCCCCCCGCTTTGCCACCCCGTCCCCCATTACCGCCGGATTTTCTATGGTCTGCGACCTTAGAAAATCCAGGCCTAAGTTAGCTGGATGAGCAGCACTGCCCTGATCTGCCCACTGCCTCTGGCTTATCTGGCTAAGTAGCATTCAGTGACTTTTCAATATCAGGGTTCTGGTGTTTTGGTTTACATTAACTACCAAATGAATTCTCTTGGAATGGATTTTGCTAGGAACACATGTGCCCAGTGCCAAATAACTTCCTAACAGATTTCTGCATTTCTCCGTGCTCTATGTATTCTTAATGTACAAACCATGCTGCTTGAGGAATGACGCATTTCTATACTGAACACATGAATGTGGTGAAGAGAAAGTGTCCAAACGATGCAGTAAACTTCTGGAAAGTTTATATAATTATTAGCTCTGCAAGATTTCATGCTGGTTTGAAGTTCTCTGTGGTTCAGCCTCCACATCTTTCCAATGTTTTATTTTTCCCAGTGACCCAGTAAAAGGCATAATGGATTTCATTTACAAAAAGTTGGATTTAAGTCTAAGATTTGTAAATATTTATGCATATTTCTCAAACATACAGGGGTTTAACCGCATTTTTTCCTGATTACTTATGTGCCTTGAAACATCATGTTAGATCTCACATTTGTACTTGCACAATAAAACTTTCATATTAAAGCAGACTTATACAAACAGCTTGACAAAAGCTCAGCAGACACTTGCAGAAAACATGCACTGAAGTGGGGTAATCCATGAGCTGATACATGGAGATGTTTTATCTTGGGAGTGTTTCGTTTTAGAAGCTTGTTCTTTCTTATCACAAAGGAAGTTCTTGTTGGTTAAGTCAATTGAGCTTGACAAGAAGTATTGCAGAAGGACAAGATGGAAATAAAACGAGCTTCAGTCTGCTTCTGATTGCTTCTGGTCCCTAGTTCCTCCATTTCTGCTAAACAGCATATCACATGTAATAATTTTACCCGCTTTAACAAAAAATGGTTTCAAGACTGTGGCAGATTCAAAGGAGAAGGCGAAAGGGCATAGATGGCTACTCCCCCTTAAAAGTGAAATCCCATGGGTTCAATATTCAGAGATATACAGTTATCTGGATATTCAGCGGCATGGCTAAAGGCTATGCCACTGAATAAATATCTATGTAAAAATTGCCACTTAGCTGAATCAGCTAAATCCAACTAAGTTAGACTTTCTCTAGAACAGATCTAACTTATCTGCTTAACTTGACTTAATAAAGCTGAATATAGGCACTTATCTAGTTAAGATAACCAGAAAGTTGCTCTGCCTTGAGCTGCCCATTACCCGCTCCCAAGATATCCAGCTATCTACGTAGCCAGATAAATACTTATCCAGCTAAGTAGCAGCCATTGAACATAGCTGAATATTCAGCGGCTGACATTTAGCCAGATAAGTCCCTATTTATCTAAGTAGTGCTAAATATTGGCCTATATTCTGTTTAAATAACCACACTATGTATATAAAACCCCAAAAACATCCACCTATATTCAATATCTGTATGATTCTTGTACATCTAGAAGTATTATAACAAATAGCCTAGTGGTTAGAGCAGCATGCTATAAGCCAGGGTTGAAATCTTACTACTGCTTCTTATGACCTTGGGCAAATTAGTTCACTCTCCATTGCTTCAGGCATAAACTTATTGCGAGTCCTCTGGGCATAGGGAAATATCTATAGTACCTAAATATAATCTACTTTGAACTACCTGATAAATAGAATATAGATCAAATTAACGGGGACCTTCATTCATGGCTACTACCCATGATTGTTTGTAATGTTGGTGCCTTCATATTATCATTGATCACCATTAGTCCATTTTTATATATTTTTTTTTTGTCTAAATGAAAATAAAAATGCAAATAAAAATTGCCTGATATTTTTCATGGTTCAACATAGCTCTATTGCTCCACTCATGCTATGACACGAATCCATGTTTCGAAAACATCTGTTTCAAGGGTTTCCTTCCACCCTATCTGATCACCAGTAGTGATTCCACATAGAAACTGAACAGGATCACTATTTTATACCAGATTCATGTTATAAAAACTAGCAATAGGTATATTGTTGATTGGTCTCATTACCCAATGCTCTGCATCCAGTCAATAATAAGTTATATGGTTCTAAATTTCAGTACATTGTAAACCATTCTATTTCCTCATTTAATCCATAGGGCATCACCCTATTTAGTTCCTGGATGTACCAGGATTATATGGACAGATTTTTTTCAGAAAAATATTCAACAATCAGCTTGTAAAATTCAGTTTCATCTCATCTCTGCTTTCCATAACCTGCCCTTCTTTGTAAAATTCTGGCTTCACTTACTGGCTCTTGAGGTTTGGAATATATTAGTCCAACTGGCTCTTACACAAATTAATTTTACAGAATATAGTCTGCAAGTTTCTAGCAGCTGGGGATATATCCATTGCACACACTATCCAGCTGTGCTTTTGCTGAATCACCTTAATTAATGATTGTGATAAACTTGTGCAAACACACAGGGTCACTGCATCCCTTCTGAGCGCACTAGTGCTTTCTAACAGGGTTGCAGGTATTGGACGGACAATGAGGAAGGTGAAATCTTAAATCTAAACAACAGCTTTCACTATCCTAGCTTTCTCTTGCTTTCCTTCTAAGTGTTACTTTCATGTGCTATTGACTTGGTGGTATCTCCTTGACAGTTTGAAATTACTGGGTGCAGCGTTATGCCATGTACAGGTTCTGGAAATGTTGTACCATTTTACACTGTTGAAGAATTAGTCTTCATAAATGTGTCAGAAGTGTGAAACATATTGTTTAGTCCACAAACTATACAAGAGGAAGTTGGCAAGAAGCTTTGCATTGCAGGAATATTCTTTGTAAATACTCTTCTGGTGATTCAGCCTGACAAATTAGCTTTTACTATGTAGTGTACGTCTTCTTAATCATTAATTATGGATTTTCAGATCCAGCCTCATGGCTCAATGGGAAGTGCAGCGCTGTACATAAGACCTGGGTTTGATTCCAGGCCAAGCTTCTGCTTCCTGGGCTGACGGAGGCTGTGGATGCCATCGAAGCAGCATTTGCAGCCTCTGGGGAAGAGAAAGTCGCAGTCTTTGTTCAACGGCAATGCCTGGTAGCTAAATGTAAGGTCATTTTTAGCCAGATTTTGGAGGCATCTGTGGCTTGTGGCCCCTGGTCCAAGGGCCAATATTGCAATGACTGTGCTGAGCTGGGAAGGGAAAATAAAAAAAGAGGAAACATCCCACGTAGTTTTGAATGACAGCTCATGCAAATGGAGGTCAGAACTGAGCTGGAAAACCAAAAGCATGAGCAGGAGGAAACCGCCAGGTCAAAGTATGCATTTTCTACCTCTACATAATACCTACTTAAAGTTATTCATCTAAATGGCAAAAACAGCATTTTCCGGTGCTTATCTGGCTAATAAGTCAGGTGCATTCCAGGGAACATAAGAAAATGCCTACTGGGTCAGACCAAGGGTCCATCAAGCCCAGCATCCTATTTCCAACAGTGGCCAATCCAGGCCATAAGAACCTGGCAAGTACCCAAACATTAAATAGATCCCATGCCACTAATGTCAGCAACAAGAAGTGGCTATTAGCTATAGATTAATAGCAGTTTATGTACTACTCCTTCAGGAACTTACCAAACCTTTTTTAAACCCAGCTACAGTATCTGCCTTAACCATATCCTCTGGCAATGAATTCCAGAGCTTAATTGTGTGTTGAGTGAAAAATAATTTTCTCTAATTAGTTTTAAATGTGCCCCATGCTAACTTCATGGAGTGCCCCCAATCCTTTTATTATCTGAAAGAGTAAATAACCGATTCACATTTCTCCATTCAAGTCCTTTCATGATTTTGTAGATCTCTATCATACCCCCCCCCCCCCTCAACAATCTCTTCTCCAAGCTGAACAGCCCTAATCTCTTTAGCCTTTCCTCATAGAGGGAGTCATTCTGTCCCCTTTAACTTGGTAGTTGATGAAACACATAAGTATGGGAAAATAAGTGTGGGAGCTTATTGGGCAGAATGGATGGGCCAATTGGTCTTTTTCTACCATCATTTCTATGTTTCTATGTTAATCTTACTCTCTGTTGCCTGTCTTTTAACCAGTTTGCAATTCACAAAAAGATATTGCCTCCTATCCCATGACTTTTTAATTTTCTTAGAAGCCTCTCATGAGGGACTTTGTTAAATGCCTTCTGAAAATCCAAATACACCACATCTACCAGTTCACCATTATCCACCTGTTTATTAGCCCCTTCAAAAAAATGAAGTAGATTTGTGAGGCAACACTTTGTTTAGGTAAAACCATGCTGGCTGTGTCCCATTAAAGCATGTCTAAGTTATCTATCTGGCTAATGCCAATATTCAGACTTAGGCAGATAACTTATCTGGCTAACTCTGGTCATGCTGCCCTAAAGTTATTTGGATAAACTTGCTAAGGAAGCTGGATCAGTGGATCCAGTTATCTTGTCAAGCCACACAATGGTTAAATAAGGACCTCAGGTTGTTTGTAACTTTAAGCCTTTTTGGCATCATTTGGTAATGTCTGTAGAATAAAAGGTGAGAACTCCAGTGAATATGTGCCCTTTTTGTGTAGTCTTTTTTTGCATCCATTTTTAGCTTTGCCTATCTGTCTGCCTGCTTTTTGTGTCTGCTCTCTGGTGTCAATGGAGGCAATGCAATGTTTTCCCAAAGACAGTGGTGCTGTGTGGTGTTGTGCTGGCGGGGTTCCCATCCCTCCCCAGTGAAGAGACCCCATGCGGTGGTGCCGTGAGTTGATGCGCCAGCAGATGATGGGAGGAGGAGAAAGGGGGAGCCCCACAGGGGAGAGAACGCTGAATGCTTTGTGCAAGGAAGTTGCGACTATAGGAGTTTTATAAATAAATATGAATTGGCCCCCAGTTGTCCATGTAAATACATTGTCAGCTCCCAGTCTGGGAGATTTTTTTAAAGTCCAACGCAGCTCACTCCTTTCTTGGGCTGCAGTTCATCATAGATGTCTCCTCAGTTGAATCTCTAGGTTCATCCGAAGAGAAGGGGGAGCTGCTGCCTGCTTAAGTGAACCCATAGATATTCCAGCTGGAAACTGCTGCTTAGTGACTTATCCTTTGCTTTTGCCTGATTTCTCTTCTTTGTGATTTGCATTGCGGACCGGGCTGCATTGGACCAGGTTTTCTCATTTTTCTTTTTGGGTTTTTTTTTCTTGGAGAGTTTTAGTATTGTGTACTATTCTCCCACTTAATTACTGTGGTTATATTACAGGCAATTTTCATGAGCTATTTATGTAGGTAAATGCCTGTTTACCCCAGTAAACTAAGGACGTGCAGCATAAAATCTTTTGTTTGCTTCATTTCCTTTTTTTTTACATTTTGCTTTATGTCATTCCAGTTTTTCCATGTATAATCACAAAATTATCAAGAAAGTTATGACCCAGGATGCTGCTAATCACCAGTTCCAGGTAGCCCATTCAGACCTTCATTAAAGAGGCAGAAATTCAGAAAATACATTTTTTTTATCCTAAACTCATTCCTTCTTTCAGCCATTCTCTGGCTTAGCCTCCAGTTGCTCACCCTGCCTGTGTGATGTCGGCACTCTTCCCTTGACTTTTCAATATTTAACGTGGACAAGTCAATGTACATTGCCGGTGCTGCAAACAACAATGCCAGTGAAACCTCTTTGAGTGAAATTCCAGTCACAGATGAAGTTTCCATCGTCCAGCTGGTCTGTTCCCTCTCACACGGCTAATGTCTGCAGTCTTAAAACTAAGCAGCTTCTTCTCACTGGGATTTGCAGTAAGCAACCAAGCAGCCATGCTAAGCGCACGTCTACTCTTTGTGGAAATCTAAGATCAGTCCTGTGAAAGGTATCATGCTTTTGTTTTCTTTAAAACTGGGGCCACTGTGGCTATAAATCTCTTTTGGTAAGCTTTCAAGTTCTTATTTAGATTGTACAAGTACCTATAACCTGGAATTAGTCAAAATGATAAATCAAATTATGCTAGTGCACTGCTTGACTGCATGAAATGTCTGTGGTATTCACAGGCAATTTGTAGGATGTTGGAGGGGAATCCCTTGGGACATACTCCCAGCGATGAGTTAAAGATTGACTAATCTTTCCAAGTTCTTAACCTCCTGCTTCCTCCTTCCTCCTACTAGGTGTCCTCCTGGGAGACACTGGATACAGGAGATGAAACATTTTTAATCCCGGTGGCTGCGATCTTGTCAGTCTCTGCAAAGTCACCATGCCTTTGTTTTGCTTAGCCTTTCTCGGTTATTTCTTTCCTTCAGTGTTCGCAGGGAAAGCTGCTTTCTGAGGTTCTGTGCTATGCCATGTAGCACATTTAGGACATCAGGGCTACTTAAGAACATAAGAAATTGCCATGCTGGGTCAGAGCAAGGGTCCATCAGGCCCAGCATCCTGTTTCCAACAGAGGCCAATCCAGGCCATAAGAACCTGGCAAGTACCCAAAAGCTAAGTCTGTCCCATGCTACTGGTGCCAGTAACAGCATCTTTTGTAACTTTTCAATGGAATACACGACAAGCAGCGATACCTACTCAGCATTTATTCAAATTAAATGGCCAGGCCATAAACATTAAAAAAAAACCCACCTTGCCACTGCCTTCCTGCACTGCTCCTGAAACCTTCTGCTGCGCTGCAGATACTTGGAAAAGTAATCCCGAACAGAGCTTAAACTCAACTGGCTCTGCTCTAGCATTTTGCCCAAAATTGCTGGCGCCACGCACGAGCATTCTCAAAGTTTGTGGGCTGGCTGTGGCAGCCTGTGGCAGGAGGGAGTAGGGACTGCGTGGCCCAGTTCGCGCTCCTCACCCCTGTCCCCTGATTGCGCAGTCCCCCCTTGTCCTCCCGGAGATGGCGCATGGCAGAAGGGGGGTGGAAGGCTCCCGGAAATAACTCGGGCAAACAAAAGCCCTGTCCCCTGGTATGAACTTCTATGATTACACGCACCTATGACTCTATTCGAATACATTATTTTGGTCACTGGAGCGGCAATTACATTCATTTCCAGAATATCAGTTGTCACAGAAGCACACGTTTGGCTGGAAAAAAAAAAAAAGAAGAAAATTCAACATGGCATGAAGAAAGATATTCCTGCCATTGTAATGAGAGACTACCATATATTTATTTATTTATTATTTATTTTAAGTTTTTCTATACCGGCATTCGCGATGAATATCGCATCATGCCGGTTTACAATTAACAAGAGGTGAAAGGAACAAAGTAATAATAAAATAATAATAAATAACAATAATAAACATTAACCGGTGCTGACAAAAGGTTGCAGTTACAATAAAACAAGGGAATTACACAACTTGTTAATTCCCTTGTTTTATATTTAATTACAAATATACGTTCCATTAACATCCTCCATTGCACCTTCTAACCTGCCAACAAGGACTCACCCAAATATATAGCTGCCATTTATTCACCCTTGGGAGCCCTCAGATCCAAATATATTAGTGACATCATAGAAATATACAAAAATCAAATCGTTCAGCTATGAGAGCTCTGCTGCTGCACAGCTCCCATTCATAGAGGGCGCTGTTTTTACATGTCTATAAAGTTTCCCTGTTTTTTTAAAAATATATATAATCTTGTTCTTCTGAACCCTGCTATTAAGTAATATCAAAAAAATTAACATAGGCAACAAATCATGTACTTCTATGTTTACTGTGCTCTTAAATTTTATCATGGATAATATGTTGCCTCAGGCTGCAGGGATGTGTGCTGTGGTGCAGGGACGGTGGGGTCTGGCGCACTCAAGCCCAGAGAAGGAAGAAAGACAGCTGTTCTAGCTTTAATCACCTCCGCTAGTCAATGAAAGGTGCTGATGATGATATCCTTCACATGAGACATTCATCTAGCTCTCTAGCACAGAGGCTCGAAACCCAGTCCTTGGGACCTACCCACAGTCAAGTTGTCAGGGTATGCACAATATGCACAAGATACATTTGCATATACTGCTTCTCCAGTGGATGCGTATTCATCTCAAGCATATTCATTGTGGGAATCCTGAAAACTCGACTGGCTCTGAGAAGACCTGCTCTAGCAGATGAGGCTCTTAGAACCTCCTGAGGATGCCGTCCTGGGAGAAGGAGTGTGGGTCAGCACTACAGTACCTGCCTTTTAACAAGTATTTTCTGATCTCTAATGGCTGGAATCTCCTGAATCTACATATCATCTTTTCTAAGCCTACTTTGCCTATTTTCACAGCAAAAGTTCATTTCTCTGTGCCATATTCAAACATTTACGCCTTCAGTTTCTATGCATGAAGAATAAATATAACCCATATTATATCCCTAATAATTCCTAAAATTCTGTTCACTTTTTTGATCACCACAGTACACTGAGCTGATTATTTCAATGTATTGCTCACTATGACGCCTAGATCTTCCTGGATGTTAACTCCTAACATGAAAACTAACATTGTGTAACTGCAACATGGGTTATAGTTCCCTATATGTATCACCCTGCACTAAATTTCATTTGCCATTTGAACACCCAATCTTCCAGTCTCACAAGGTCCTCCTGCAATTGAATGTATCATTATTTGCATGTGATTTAACTACTCTGAATAATTCTATGACATCTGTAAATGTGATAACCTCACTCATTGTATTCCTTTCCAGATCATTTATATATATATTGAAAAGCACTGGTCCAAGTACAGATCCCTGAGGCACTCCACTATTTACCTCTCTTCACTGAGAAAACTGACCATTTAATCCTACCTTCTGTTTCCTGTTTTTTAATCAGTTTGCAATCTACATTGCCACCTATCCCATGACTTTTTACTTTTCCTAGAAGCCTCTCATGAGAACTTTGTCAAACGCCTTCTGAAAATCCAAATATACTACATCTACTGGTTCACCTTTATTCACATGTTTATTAACCCCTTCAAAAAATGAAGCAGATTTGTGAGGCAAGATTTGCCCTGGGTAAATCCATGCTGGCTGTATCCCATTAAACTGTCTTTCTATATGTTCTGTGATTTTATGCTTTAGAATAGTTTCCACGATTTTTCCCAGCACTGAAGTCAGGCTCACAGATCACCCCTGGAGCCTTTTTTAAATATCGGGGTTATATTGGCTAACTTCCAGTCTTCAGTTACAATGGACAATTTTAATGATAGGTTATAAATTACTATTAATAAATCCAAAATTTCATTTTTCAGTTCTTTCAGAACCCTGGGGTGTATACCGTTTGGTCCAGGTGATTTGCTATTCTTCAGTTTGTTAATCTGGCCTACTACGTCTTCCAGTTCCACCATGATTTGGTTCAGTTCATCTGAATCATTACCCATGAAAACTCTCTGAAATGGGTATCTCCCTAACATCTTCATTTGTAAACACTGAAGCAAAAAATGAATTTAGTCTTTCTGCAATGGCCTTAACTTCCCTAAGAACCCCTTTAACCCTTTCATCTAACTGTCCAACTAACTCCCTCACAGGTTTCCTGCTTCGGATATATTTTATAAAGTTTTTATTATGAGTTTTTTGCCTCTATGGCCAGCTTCTTTTCAAATTCTTTCTTAACCTGTCTTATCAATGTTTTACACTTAACTTGCCAATGCTTATGCTTTTTCCTTCTTTCTTCAGATGGATCCTTGATAAATGTAATAAATCTGCTTGTGCTTATACCATTTGAAAGCATCAGCCATAATTTGACAGATAAAAGGATTACCTCACTAATTTCTCAACCACCTGATTGTAGAAAAGGGAAAAAAAGAAAGAGGAATAAATGCTCCTAAAGGAGCAAAAGGTATAAGTACACAATTTTGCCATGCTCACAACCACTGGTCAAAAAAACCCTCATTATAAATCTTATATTTTAATTTTAAAAGTGATAGTAATATTTAAAAATAGCACCATCTATCAAATTATTTTAAAGATTATGTCACTTAACTTAATCAATACTGCAGGTATCCAAATTGTTCTTGGGATACACTAAGGGCCAGATTTTCTAACATACGCGCGGGCATAGATTTGTGCGCACAGCCCGGCGCACACAAATCTATGCTCGATTTTATAACATGCGCGTGCAGCCACGCACATGCGTCTTGGGGCTCGCGCGCATCACCGAGCCTATGGAAAATACGCTCAGCGCACGCAGGAGTGGGTTTTCGGGCTTACGCTCGTAACATACGCACGCATCCCTTTGAAAATCTGCCCCAAGGCATCAGGTCAGTAATATGGCAGAAATGAAACAGAAGCTGATGCAGCCAGTCTTTCACAGGGAGGATAACTTTAAAACATGCACGTGCACGCCAATATATGCATGTATATAGGTGCACGCAAATCGACTTCTGTACTTTATCACCTGTATGTATATGATATGTACAGGTTATAAAATATGTGTAAATATCATCATCATCATCCTCGTTTATTTATTACATCCTCTTCCAGCAGGAAAGCGATCAAAATGTGTTACAGAAAATGGTGTTTAGAGGGAAGGAGCAGCAGCAAAGACCCCAATGAGATTCGCTGCCTGAATCGCTGTCTGGCCACGCTGTCATCGAGTGGGAGAGAGAGAGGGGCGTGCCCTCAGGAGCTGACATCATCGGGTGGAGCCCGGAAAATCACTACAAAATCAGGGGCCGGCGGCGCACAGGGTAGGGAAGGAGGAGAGCCCTGTTTGCAGCAAGGACCCCAGTGAGATTCGCTGCCTGAATCGCTGTCTGGCCATGCTGTCATCGAGTGGGAGAGAGAGAGGGGCGTGCCCTCTGGAGCTGATGTCATCATCGGTTGGAGCCCGGAAAATCACTACAAAATCAGGGCCCGGCGGCGCACAGCTGCCGGCGCGCAGCCGAAGCCGCACACCAAAGGGGTGTGCTCCTGGGGAAAAAATGGGGAAAAAAGAGGAAATCAAAGAACTGGACTTCTTCCCTATTGCCTCTATCATCTGTGAAAGTTGGGCCAATGGATGACCACGTATTGCATCTGGGTGAGTCATCCATGAGGGACTGCTCCGGGGTTAATTCACCCTCGGGGATTTCTTTGAGTCCAGAGCTCCAGCAGCCACCTCTTCAACCAGCAATTTTGCAGTTGGACACCGGGACATTCTCTGGGGTGACTATGAGGGTTGTCCCCTCCACTAGTATCAACCCACAGCTCAATGCTGATGGGGGGAGGGCTGGGGAGGAGAGGGATTCCTTTTTACCTTTACCTGCCATAATCCCAGATATGTCTGATTTACCTGAGGGTGATATAGAACCTGAAACGGTTTCTCTAAAAGATGTATGGAAGTTAGTAGCTAAAGTGGACAAAAAGGAGACAAGTTCTATATCCCAAATACATGATTTTTCTGTCCAGTCTAGAGCTAAGACAAAAGAACAAGATAGTAGATTAAGAAATGTAGAGGTTTCTGTTTCTAAGTTTAATGCTCAATTAGTCCCATTGCAGGTGGAAACTACATCTTTTATAAAGGATAAATTATTCCTTTATAATGAGAATGAGGTACTAGAAAATGAAATGAGATCTAATAACTTGCGATTGTTGAATTTTCCTTATACCAGATTGTTATCCCCCAGAGAAATCTTAAGAAAGTATTTGTTGGAAATATTGTCCCTTGAAGAGGACAAAATCCCAACAATCTTAAAAATCTATTATATTCCTTTTAAGAAGAAAATAGTTTAATCGGGGGGGGGGGGGGGGGTTGGATGTTTTGGAAAGCCCCTGGCATCACAACTTTCCTTGAGGATTCCCTTGATAATATTCCTACTTTGTTGGTATCTTTTTCTTTAAAATGTGACAAAGACTTAAGGCCTTATTTTCCAGATGGATCGCACGCAATACCAAGATGGGGGCGGAGTCGGCCACGGAAGAGGAGGAGTCAGGGCGTCACCGGGGCCGACTCTGTGAAGACGCCACAGACGACGAAAAGGTAAGGCCCTTTTCGCATCCTAGTTCGCACCCAATAGCTACACCTTCTATGGTGGCGCTATTGGGTGCGAAACCGGCAGTGATTGCACCGCGGCGGTGCGATCGCTGCCGGCTAGCGCAGGCCCGCCCCCCGCCCCTCATTACCTAAAATATTGCAGGCCTGCGATACTTTAGAAAATTAGGCCCTTAGTGTTTCATAAATATTTCCAGAATAAACATCTGATTTTCTGTGGACAGAAAGTTCAGATATTTCCAGACGTTTCCAGAGTCACGCAGGCTCGGAGGAAACATTTCCTTGCTTACAAACAAAGGGCTTTGGATATATTGGTGCCAGTTTTTTGGTTTTTTTTTAAATATCCTTGTAAATGTTTAATAACATATCGTAACAATAACTTTGTGTTCTTTGATCCACTACATTTAGATCAATTTATTAGAGATAAGAGTATTACTTAAGTGTATGTCCTAAAAAACACAAAGGTAGGCGATCTATGAAAGCCGTTAGGAAATGCAAAAAAAATAGATGCCTTTAGTCTTTTTCAAATCCTTTATTAAAGTGGAGACGTAAAAGAACAATGTAGCCTGACTCTGGCCGAGTTTCGCCGTTTATAACGTCTGCCTCAGGGGCTTATCGCTTGTACAGTCATATTCTTGTTAATGCGATATATTTAATAGCTCCTGGATTCAACAATTACATAGCTAGCAGAAATGGTCAATACTCCTTACAGTCCACGTCTGGATACAGGTCCCTTTGTCATTACAAGTGGGGAGCTGTATCCAGAAGTGGACTGTAAGGAGTATTGACCATTTCTGCTAGCTATGTAATTGTTGAATCCAGGAGCTATTAAATATATCGCATTAACAAGAATATGATTGACTGTAAGAACATAAGAACATAAGAAAATGCCATACTGGGTCAGACCAAGGGTCCATCAAGCCCAGCATCCTGTTTCCAACAGTGGCCAATCCAGGCCATAAGAACCTGGCAAGTACCCAAAAACTAAGCCTATTCCATGTTACCATTGCTAATGGCAGTGGCTATTCTCTAAGTGAACTTAATAGCAGGTAATGGACTTCTCCTCCAAGAACTTATCCAATCCTTTTTTAAACACAGCTATACTAACTGCATGAACCACATTCTCTGGCAACAAATTCCAGAGTTTAATTGTGCGTTGAGTAAAAAAGAACTTTCTCCGATTAGTTTTAAATGTGCCCCATGCTAACTTCATGGAGTGTCCCCTAGTCTTTCTATTATCCGAAAGAGTAAATAACCGATTCACATCTACCCGTTCTAGACCTCTCATGATTTTAAACACTTCTATCATATCCCCCCTCAGTCGTCTCTTCTCCAAGCTGAAAAGTCCTAACCTCTTTAGTCTTTCCTCATAGGGGAGTTGTTCCATTCCCCTTATCATTTTGGTAGCCCTTCTCTGTACCTTCTCCATCGCAATTATATCTTTTTTGAGATGCGGCGACCAGAATTGTACACAGTATTCAAGGTGCGGTCTCACCATGGAGCGATACAGAGGCATTATGACATTTTCCGTTTTATTCATCATTCCTTTTCTAATAATTCCCAACATTCTGTTTGCTTTTTTGACTGCCGCAGCACACTGAACCGACGATTTCAATGTGTTATCCACTATGACACCTAGATCTCTTTCTTGGGTTGTAGCACCTAATATGGAACCCAACATCGTGTAATTATAGCATGGGTTATTTTTCCCTATATGCATCACCTTGCACTTATCCACATTAAATTTCATCTGCCATTTGGATGCCCAATTTTCCAGTCTCACAAGGTCTTCCTGCAATTTATCACAATCTGCTTGTGATTTAACTACTCTGAACAATTTTGTGTCATCTGCAAATTTGATTATCTCACTCGTCGTATTTCTTTCCAGATCATTTATAAATATATTGAACAGTAAGGGTCCCAATACAGATCCCTGAGGCACTCCACTGTCCACTCCCTTCCACTGATAAAATTGCCCATTTAATCCTACTCTCTGTTTCCTGTCTTTTAGCCAGTTTGCAATCCACGAAAGGACATCGCCACCTATCCCATGACTTTTTACTTTTCCTAGAAGCCTCTCATGAGGAACTTTGTCAAACGCCTTCTGAAAATCCAAGTATACTATATCTACCGGTTCACCTTTATCCACATGTTTATTAACTCCTTCAAAAAAGTGAAGCAGATTTGTGAGGCAAGACTTGCCCTGGGTAAAGCCATGCTGACTTTGTTCCATTAAACCATGTCTTTCTATATGTTCTGTGATTTTGATGTTTAGAACACTTTCCACTATTTTTCCTGGCACTGAAGTCAGGCTAACCAGTCTGTAGTTTCCCGGATCACCCCTGGAGCCCTTTTTAAATATTGGGGTTTCATTTGCTATCCTCCAGTCTTCAGGTACAATGGATGATTTTAATGATAAGTTACAAATTTTTACTAATAGGTCTGAAATTTCATTTTTTAGTTCCTTCAGAACTCTGGGGTGTATACCATCCGGTCCAGGTGATTTACTACTCTTCAGTTTGTCAATCAGGCCTACCACATCTTCTAGGTTCACCGTGATTTGATTCAGTCCATCTGAATCATTACCCATGAAAACCTTCTCCATTACGGGTACCTCCCCAACATCCTCTTCAGTAAACACCGAAGCAAAGAAATCATTTAATCTTTCCGCGATGGCCTTATCTTCTCTAAGTGCCCCTTTAACCCCTCGATCATCTAACGGTCCAACTGACTCCCTCACAGGCTTTCTGCTTCGGATATATTTTAAAAAGTTTTTACTGTGAGTTTTTGCCTCTACAGCCAACTTCTTTTCAAATTCTCTCTTAGCCTGTCTTATCAATGTCTTACATTTAACTTGCCAATGTTTATGCTTTATCCTATTTTCTTCTGTTGGATCCTTCTTCCAATTTTTGAATGAAGATCTTTTGGCTAAAATAGCTTCTTTCACCTCCCCTTTTAACCATGCCGGTAATCGTTTTGCCTTCTTTCCACCTTTCTTAATGTGTGGAATACATCTGGACTGTGCTTCTAGAATGGTATTTTTTAACAATGACCACGCCTCTTGGACATTTTTACTTTTGTAGCTGCTCCTTTCAGTTTTTTTCTAACAATTTTTCTCATTTTATCAAAGTTTCCCTTTTGAAAGTTTAGCACGAGAGCCTTGGATTTGCACACTGTTCCTTTTCCAGTCATTAAATCAAATTTGATCATATTATGATCACTATTGCCAAGCGGCCCCCACCACCGTTACCTCTCTCACCAAGTCCTGTGCTCCACTGAGAATTAGATCTAAAATTGCTCCCTCTCTCGTTGGTTCCTGAACCAATTGCTCCATAAAGCTATCATTTATTCCATCCAGGAACGTTATCTCTCTAGCGTGACCCGATGATACATTTACCCAGTCTATATTGGGGTAATTGAAGTCTCCCATTATTACTGCACTACCAATTTGGTTAGCTTCCCTAATTTCTCTTAGCATTTCACTGTCCATCTCACCATCTTGACCAGGTGGACGGTAGTATACCCCTATCACTGTAGTCTTCCCTGACACACAAGGGATTTCTACCCATAAAGATTCAATTTTGTATTTAGTCTCATGCAGGATGTTTATCCTGTTGGACTCTATGCCATCCCGGACATAAAGTGCCACACCTCCTCCCGACTGCTCCTCTCTGTCATTGCGATATAATTTGTACCCCGGTATAGCACTGTCCCATTGGTTATCCTCTTTCCACCATGTCTCTGAGATGCCAATTAAGTCTATGTCATCATTTACTGCTATACATTCTAATTCTCCCATCTTACTTCTTAGACTTCTGGCATTAGCATACAAACATTTCAAAGTTTGTTTTTTGTTTGTATTTTTATTCTGCTTTTTAATTGATAGGGATAAGTTAGAATTTTTTAGCTCAGGTGAGTTTTTAGTTACAGGCACTTGGACTATTTTTCTAATTATTGGAACCTCACTGTCAGGATGCCCTAATTCTAATGCATCATTAGTATCCTTTAAAGATACATCTCTCCGAACCATGCGCTGCTGAGCGACTGTCGGCTTTCCCCTTTGTTCTAGTTTAAAAGCTGCTCTATCTCCTTTTTAAAGGTTAGCGCCAGCAGTCTGGTTCCACCCTGGTTAAGGTGGAGCCCATCCCTTCGGAAGAGACTCCCCCTTCCCCAAAAGGTTCCCCTGAGGCAGCCGTTATAAACGGCGAAACTCGGCCAGAGTCGGGCTACATTGTTCTTTTACGTCTCCACTTTAATAAAGGATTTGAAAAAGACTAAAGGCATCTATTTTTTTTTGCATTTCCTTACTTAAGTGTATTACTTGATTGCAATGTTGCTTTGAAGGGTAGTAAAGGTTCCATAAGGATAAATGATGATTTTGCAAACAGGATACTCTCCTCCTCCCCTCATGATGTGGGCTGAATTAATACATATGTGGATAAATAAGTTGATTTTGTTTATGTTGTATGATTATTTCTTTAAATACCTGATTATTTCATTGTAATAATGTTATAAATTCAATAAATAATAAATTGAAAAAAAAAAAAAGAAAATGGTGTTTAGTCTTGGAGGAAACAAACAATATACTGGATAACAATAATTTTAAAAATAACATGAGGTTAACATTTCGTGAAGCAGGCATGAACCAAGGTTTTTATTTATTTAAAATCATTGCTATACTTACATAATTAAAATAATCATACTAATATCAAAAAAGACAATGTAGCAGCCGCTAGAAATTCATCTGAGCCACTCAGTTCATTGGTACAGATAAAGCAGGAGGGAGCCATAGTTTCAAGTATGGCGCAGAGGCCTTGCAAAATTAATTTTCAAATTCCTGCTTGATCAGCCAAGTCTTCAAGGTCTTTTTCAAAGCTTTAGTGTCTATCAGACCTCTTATTTGCTCTGGCGTAGTGTTCCATAAGAAAAGGCCCGGTCCCTCACCTCACCCATATGCGCTTGACGGATCATCAGGGTCTCTAGTAACCTTTATTTAAAGAGCACAATGACCGTGCCAGGATATATTATATATTCTCAAAGTGCCACCTAGCCAAGGTGTTTTAGTATTGTGTACTAACATCAGCATCTCATATTTTATTCTGGCTCAAATAGGAGGCCAATGGGGAGCAATCAGAGTGGGTGTAATGTGATCATATCTTTTTTTTTTTTCAATATATCTTTATTAAGGAATACAATAAAACAGAGTACCAACAAACTCTGAGCATTGTTTGCTTCATCTTGGACATTGGGAAATGTGATCATCATTTTTTTTTTTTGTCCAGTGAGCAAGCGTGCTGCCGGGGTCTGCAATAATTGCATGGCTTGAAGAGCAGAGGTTGGTGCACCCGGCATTTACAGCAATCAAAGCCAGAAAAATATCAGTGACTAAAACTGTTCTGAAAATCTTCTGCATTCAGTAACAGTTTCAAATGCTAAAGCATCAGCAGCTTCATGTAACTAGAGCAAACGAGTTTTTTATGTCTGTTTTCATAGAGAACTGAAGGTCAACCTGAATTCCCAAATCTTGAACATTTGAAGCAATTGGAATTGTGTAACCACTAACACAAAGCTAGAGTTATCTGCTATTTCTTTAGTTCTAGATAACATAATAGTTAGTCACTGTTTTCGGGAGATTCAAGGATAAATGATTATGGAACATCCATTTTTCAATGGCTCCCTTACAGATTTTTAAAAATTCAAGAATGGCATACAGTGAATTTTTTGCGGGAATAAAAAATTGGATATCATCTGCAAACACATAGAAATTCAAAACCCAAACCTGAGAGTAATTTGCATAGGGGTATCAAATTAATATTGAAAAGCATTGCATTCTGATATTTTGTCACCCATACAAATCTGTTGCAATCTATTACCTAGCTATGATTTGAACCAATTGAGTACTGTACCGGTTGTGCCTGACTTTTCCAGGCGCCAAGTTCAGATTTTATGATCGTTTCGAAGGCAACAGGCTCTTGATAGGAGTTAGAAAAGGCGGGGTTAGGGGGGGGAGCAGTCTGGGTCAGTTTAGGGAGCTTAGATAATGTGGAATGGTGAGGTAGTTGGGGATTCTGAGGAAAAGCAGGGGTTCTGGTGAAAGTTAGACATTGTGCAAATCCAAACGGAGTCAATGAGGGAAAGAGTAGAAGTTTGTAGTCATGTATCAGGAGAGCGACCAGAGTCAGGGGATTTTATAGTACTTTCTGGGTGGGAGCTGGAGAGAGGAACCGTGAGATCTCGAAGTAGTCTGTCCGATGGAGGTCCGTTTGAGTTCTGAAAGCTTCAATGACTAGCCACGTTTTTAGTCTCTTCCTAAAGCTGAGGAGGTCAGGTGCAAGTCGGATGTAATTTAGCTTTTTGTAGTCCACGTTTTGGAACTTCAAAGCAGATTACATTCAGGTACTGTTGGTATTTCCCTGTCCCCACAGGGCTTACACTCTCATTTTGTACCTGAGGCAACGGAGAGCAAAGTGACTTGCCTAAGGTCACAAGAAGCAGTAGTGGGATTTGAACCCTGGTTTGTAACCCTGGGAACCAGTACTACCAGTTAAGTGTGGGGTAACGTGTGAAGGGGGCCGGAGGGAGTGTAATCGGGGAGCGTTGGTCTTTCAGGCAGTGGGGAGCCAGGCCCTTGGGTGCTATATAAACCAAGACGAGGATCTTGAAGGTGATGCAGTGTGACACTGGGAGCCAATGCAGAGTCTAGTAGGCTTGTCTGTGCAAATTTGCTGGTTTTAAGCAGATACCGTGCTGCAGCAGTTTGTATGCGCTGTAAGCAATTGTTTGTTTTTTTGAGGGGGAGACTGGCATACATGGAATTGCAGCAGTTCAGGCGGGAGGTAACAGACTTGGATGACTGTGCTGAAGGCTGAGCTGTCAAATAATGGGTGAAGATGATGAAGTTTACGTAGCTTTGTCACTGCTAGAATTTGAGCCTCACATGAGAAATTTGAACCAAGGACAAAGTCTAGGCTACAAGCCTTGGTGATTGAAAGGCACAACGGATCATTCTAAAGAGTTGCAGTACTTCTGTCTTTTGAGGGTTTACCTTGAGCTTGTTTGTGTGCAGCTAGATTGCTATTGATTTCAGGCAATTGTTTGGATTTGAGTTATGCCTGTTCGGCAATCTCAAATCTGACCTATGCACGCATGCCAAAAATAACTCACATATAGCAGTTCCGATTTATCGGGATAAATAGCGGCATTGCTGCTACTTATTTGGATAAATTTTGAGTTATCCAGATAAATCTGAAATAGCAGCTTTGATGACACTTATTTGGTTAAATAAGATAGCCGGATAAGTCTGCTAAGCACCACTTAGATGAACAAATAGCGCTTTTCAGAGTTATCCTGTCCAAGAGGTGTGCCAGTTTCTACTTTTGCTGTAGTGGTTGCACTGGTTACCAGTGGAACTTATAACTCAATTCAAGGTTCCATCCTTTGGGGCGGATTTTCAGAGCCCTGCTCGCCTAAATCCGCCCAAAACCAGACGGATTTAGGCGAGCAGGGCCCTGCGCGCCGGGAAGCCTATTTTACATAGGCCTACCGGCGCACGCAGAGCCGGGGGCGTGTCGGGGGCGGGCCCGGTCGTCGCGGCGTTGCGGGGGCGTGTCGGCAGCGTTTTGGGGCGGGTACGGGGGCGTGGCTACGGCCCGGGGCGGTCCGGGGGCGTGGCCGCGCCCTCCGTACCCGCCCCCAGGTCGCGGCCCGGCGCGCAAGAGGCCCGCTGGCGCGCGGGGATTTACGCCTCCCAGAGGGAGGCGTAAATCCTCCGACAAAGGTAAGGGGGTGGTTTAGACAGGGCCGGCCGGGTGGGTTAGGTAGGGGAAGGGAGGGGAAGGTGAGGGGAGGGCAAAGGAAAGTTCCCTCCGAGGCCGCTCCGATTTCGGAGCGGCCTTGGAGGGAACGGGGGTAGGCTGCGCGGCTCGGCGCGCGCCGGCTATACAAAATCCATAGCCTTGCACGCGCCGATCCAGGTTTTTAGCAGATACGCGCGGCTCCGCGCGTATCTACTAAAATCCAGCGTACTTTTGTTTGCGCCTGGAGCGCAAACAAAAGTAGGCTATTCGCGCTCCTTTTAAAATCCGCCCCTTTGTGTTCAGAGGCACTGGGTGGGCCCCCACATGAAAAAATGCTTAAGCTGGCTATTGGCTCCATCTTTTAAAGTAATACAAAAGGTTAGGACATGACAGAGAGTGTTCTTGGTTGTAGATTGAGTTACATCTACTTATATTCCACTTTCTCAAGCACTTCAAGGCAGATTAGCATTGGGTATTTCCCTTGCTGTACTTGAGACAATGGAATGTAGAATAACTCGTGGAAGGAGCAGCAGTGGGATTTGAACCCCAGCTGTACTGGTTAAAACCACTAGGCCATCCCTGGACTCCTTATAATGATGCAGCACTTCCTAGCCCTCTCCTGGAGGCACACCTAGCCGGTCAGCTTCTCATAATTTTCACAATGAATATGCATGAGATAGATTTGCACACCTTGGAGACCCAAGGTGTGCAAATCGTTATAGATATTTATTTAACACTTTTCTATACCGACCTTCATGGTGGAGACCATATCAGGTCGGTTCACATCGAATAGGGGAACTGAACCAAGAACAGTAACCAAAAACAAAAGGTTGAACATGAAAAAGCAAAGTTACATTTAACAGGGAAATTAAACTTGGAGGCATAGACTGCTGGAAGGAAGGAAAGGCTAGAGATAGCGGAGAAATTATTAGAATAAACAGAGCAGTCAGGAGGCTCTTATTCTGGGCTTAGGGGTAAAATGGAAATCCATTGCTCCTAAAGGAAGTTCTGTCGACTATTGTGTGTCATGGGTATCTGAGAAGGCTTGGCGGAAAAGCCAAGTCTTAAGTTTTTTCTTGAATGTTGGTAGGCAGGGCTCCATTCTGAGGTCAGCTGGGATGTCGTTCCAGATAGTTGGGCCTGCTGTTGAAAAGGATCGGTCTTTAGTTGAGATGAGGCGTGTGGCTTTTGTAGGTGGGGTCTGTAGGGTTCCTTTATATATTTCTCTAGTCGGTCTGTTGGTGAGGTGGAGATTGAGGGGGAATTCGAGGTCCAGATGCAAGTGATTGTAGATGACTTTGTGGATTAAAGTGAGTGATTTGTGGAGGATTCTGTACTTCACTGGGAGCCAGTGTAGGTTACGTAGGATGGGAGATATGTGTTCTCCCCGGTTGGTGTTAGTCAAGATTCTTGTCTAGTTCTCCTTGTATTGTTCTCCTTGTATTGTCTAGTTCTCCTTGTATTGTTCTCCTTGTATTATTCTCCTTGTATTGTTCTCCTTGTATTGTCTAGTTCTCCTTGTATTGTTCTCCTTGTATTGTCGTAGTTCTCCTTGTATTGTCGTAGTTCTCCTTGTAGAGCAACTTCTAAAAGGCCCAAAAACTTGCTCTGAATATTTGTCAGTTTCCTTTAATCAAAAATATTGAATAAGAGCAGAGACAGATGCAGTGCTACTTCCTTTTATTTCTTATCGGATTGCATGCACTCTGAGAGAACATAGGGAAGTTGTTCTACCTTACACAGTTAAAATACACTCATATTCCTAAGATTATTTCTTACATCTATCCATAGAAGGTTATAAAAAGCAAATTAATAAATCAGCTATCAGTATCCATACCCTCTAATATCAATATTCATGCACATAATATCTATGCATAAGTCATTCTCTATTTGTCTAACTTATTTATGACTATACATGGATAATTTGATTTCTAGTATATAACTTGTTTATCTCTAGCAGAGCTGCACTATGTCATCTTTGGTTCACTGCCTTCAAATGTTTCAGCTATATAGGTAAGCCTAAATGCATAGTTTCTATTCTTTCACAGCTGCTGGCATCACTAACAAAGGAATTTAACTAGAAATCCCTACAAATTTTGACAAAATAATGAAAACTTAACTGGTTAGATGTGCTTCCAGATGTGTACCTGAAGACTGGAGGGTGGCCAATGTAACCCCAATATTTAAAAAGGGCTCCAGGGGCAATCCAGGTAACTAAAGACCAGTGAACCTGACTTCAGTGCTAGGAAAAATAGTGGAAACTATTCTCAAGATCAAAATCGTAGAGCATATAGAAAGACATGATTTAATGGGACACAGTCAACATGGATTTACCCAAGGAAAGTCTTGCCTAACAAATCTGCTTCATTTTTTTGAAGGGGTTAATAAACATGTGGATAAAGGTGAACCAGTAGATGTAGTGTATTTGGATTTTCAGAAGGTGTTTGACAAAGTCCCTCATAAGAGGCTTCTAAGAAAACTAAAAAGTCATGGGATAGGAGGCGATGTCCTTTCATGGATTACAAACTGGTTAAAAGACAGGAAACAGAGTAGGATCAAATGGTCAATTTTCTCAGTGGAAAAGGGTAAACAGTGGAGTGCCTGAGGGATCTGTACTTGGACCAGTGCTTTTCAATATATATATAAATGATCTGGAAAGGAATAAGACGAGTGAGTTTATCAAATTTGCGGATGATACAAAATTATTCAGAGTAGTTAAATCACAAGCGGATTGTGATACATTACAGGAGGACCTTGCAAGACTGGAAGATTGGGCATCCAAATGTCAGATGAAATTTAATGTGTACAAGTGCAAGATGTTGCATATAGGGAAAAATAACCCTTGCTGTAGTTACACAATGTTAGGTTCCATATTAGGAGCTAGCACCCAGGAAAAAGATCTAGGCATCATAGTGGATAATACTTTAAAATCATCTGCTCAGTGTGCTGCAGCAGTCAAAAAAGCAAACAGAATGTTAGGAATTATTATAAAGGGAATGGTTAATAAAACAGAAAATGTCATAATGCCTCTGTATCACTCCATGGTGAGATCACACCTTGAATTCTGTGTACAATTCTGGTCACGCATCTCAAAAAAGATATACTTGCGATGGAGAAGGTACAGAGAAGGGCTACCAAAATGATAAAGGGGATGGAACAGCTCCCCTATGAGAAAAGGCTGAAAAGGTTAGGGCTGTTCAGCTTGGAGAAGAGACGGCTGAGGGGTGATATGATAGAGGTCTTTAAGATCATGAGAGGTAGATGTGAATCGGTTATTTACACTTTCAAATAATAGAAGGGCTAGGGGGCACGCCATGAAGTTAGCATGTGGCACATTTAAAACTAATCAGAGAAAATTCTTTTTCACCCAATGCACAATAAAGCTCTGGAATTTGTTGCCAGAGGATGTGGTTAGTACAGTTAATGTAGCTGGGTTCAAAAGAGGTTTGGATAAGTTCTTGGAGGAGGTCCATTAACTGCTATTAATTAAATGTAGTTAAGGAATAGCCACTGCTATTAATTGCATCAGTAGCATGGGATCTTCTTAGTGTTTGGGTAATTGCCAGGTTCTTGTAGTCTTGTTTGGCCTCTGTTGGAAACAGGATGCTGGGCTTGATGGACCCTTGGTCTCACCCAGCATGGCAATTTCTTTTGTTCTTATGTTCTTAGGGTTTCATTAAGGAAAAGCAAAACTACCTTCCAAAATAATCCTAAATCTTGGTTGTTTCCAGTGGAAAACAAATTGTGATTAGTGGGATGTAATTGGAGTTTAGATATTTGTCTGGAGGTCATAATGTTAATGTGGCTTTCATGGTGGTGGTTCATTTATCTTATTGTTTAGTTGATATGTGATTATATTGTACACTGCTTTTGATGACCCTTTTGGGCTGGCTAGGAGGTTTGAAAATGTTTTCAATAAATAAAAAAAACACCACAGGTAGGCTAACCCCTTCCATCTCTCCCTCCCAATGCTGAAAAATTGAAAAAAAAAATATTTGTCTAGGCAAACTCCTTCCCTCCCACCTTCCTGACACTGACAAATTTGAAAAAAAAAAAAAAAATAGTCAGAATCGGCTTCACTCCTATTCTCCCAATGCTAAACAAAGTCCTCTCCTAGCAGATTCTACCTCTCAGCTCTTAATTAAAAGGCAAAAAGTGAGCCATCTGTTTCCCTTTCTCTAGGGATACTGCCCTCCCTCCCTGCTGTCCAGAAATGGAAATAGCCTTTTTTGGACAATGGTGACATTTAAAGAGAGAAAGGAGCAGCGAGGGAAATTTTATTAAATCACAGAGGGGCCCATGCAAAACAAAAAAAATGCAGTGAAAGCAGGCACTTTACTAATGCGCCCCCAGGCACCTCCCCCGGGGGCGCCGTGCAATATTTAAGTTAGGGGTCGGGTTGTCAAGCAGGGCGCTAGGGGTCGTTTGCACGCTCCCCCTAGCGCCTCCTTGACAGCGGGAGCCTGCGAGCGGTCGGCTGTCAGCGGCCGTTCCGCCGGTTAAGAAAACGGCCTCTGGATTCATCCGCATCCGTTTTCCTAATCGGCGCACAGCCACGGGTTCGGGAAACAGACACTTGTTAAACGAGCGACTGGCGTTTCCCAAACCTGTCTGCCGGCACAAATTTTTAAAATTTTTTAAAGTTTTCCTTCCTCCTACCTAATATCGCATTTATTTATTTTTGCATTTCAGGTGATTCCCTAATAGCCTCATCAACATGCATATTGCATAAAGAGATTAGGGAGCGCCTGTACAATCCGCGTCCAACTGCGGATTAAACAGTGCGCTCGGCTGAGAGTCGGGAAAGAGGAAGATAGAATGCGCTATTGGAGGGCTTTTTTTCAATTTGTTATGGTTGGGATGGTGAAAGGGAAGGGGGTTTCCCCTAATTTGTCAGCATCGGGAAGACAAGGAAGGGGTCATTTTTTTCAATTTGACAGCAATGGGAGGGATGAAAGGAGGATATATATATATTTTTTTTTTTTAACAGCGCACAGTAGGGAGGAAAGGTAACTGGACAAATTTAGAGCTGCTATTTCAGCACTTAAGATTCGGGCAGCCAAGTTAGACATCTAGTGCTGAAAATGAGTGTTAGCTTCCTAACTTACCCCTGACCTAACCCTGCCCTGGGCCCACCCAGAATTAAACTGGCTAAAGTCAGCCAACTCAGACCAGCACATTTTCAAAGCCTTTCATCTAGCCAGCTAGATCACTTTGACTATTTACTTCAATGCCTTGAGAAAAGAATGCAGATCAATGATGGGAGTGAAAAAAAAAATACCATACGGATCAGCAGACATCGTGACAGCATGACAAAATTATTATTTAGGGGTTTTTTTTGCAATTTAAATGAGGTGAGTTGTAATTTAAATGTTATATTATCATAGTTTAAGTTTCATTTAGTTTAAAAGAGAACTGATGTGATATATTTGTTTTTGGTGTCTAATGATCTAAACTATTTTCTGTTTTCCAGGACTTGGCTTTTATGATGATTCTTTCTGTGATTACTAATTTGAGATAATAGTGATTATTAGGCATGCGTTTACCCCTTTTGCATGACTTTCATTGAGATTTTTGGCTTCCGTTGTATATAAGACAACCTAAATAGCCTATGTCCCTAGAGTTCAACCAACATCTCTCTTCATAACACAGTTGTTGTTGCCCTTCTTGGCCATAGACAAAGGATTGTGCATTATCTACTCCTTTTCTCATACCCAGGGCCTGAGTTGAGGGATGAGACGGAGCACCTTCCGCTGCCCACCCCACCCCCATCCAAAAGCATGGCACAGGGCAAATCATCGAGAGAGCCAGGAGGGGGTTCCCCGTGGAGTCTGGGCCCTTTCGGTGATTTGAAATGCTGCAGAAGGGGGGAAAGCTGGGGTCAGGAGTCTCAGAGGAGTGGAACATGGAGTGTCAGTGATAATATTTAAATAAAGCTGACAACCCTGCCAGACTCCCAGGAACCCTCTGTGACCTGCTTCCCACATTTGCCCCAGCATCTGCTGCCTGGAGAAGTGGGAGATGATTGAATGCTGGGGGGGGGGGGGTGTTTGTATGTGGTGGGCTCTCTTCAGGTCATTGCAAGGGGCATTAGGCGCCCCCCCTAGGCAAACTTTACAGCATCATGCCCCCTCCTTCCCAGCCAGCACCACACGCAATTAAAAAACGTGCATCTGTAACTTGTTAAGGAAGGATAGAGAGGATAGGAAAGGGGAAGGAGTGGATCTTTATGTCAGAAACAATATCCAAGCATCTGATCTGCAAGGAAGATGGGGCAATGAAGAAGCACTATGGGCTGACCTAAAAAAAGATGAGGCATCCATTTTTATTGTAGTGGTTTACAGGCCTCCAAACCAAAAGGAAGAGCTGGACAGAGATCTGGTTGAAGACATTCAAAAGATAGGAAAGAAGGGAGAAGTGGTGATCGTTGGAGAATTTAATATGCCAGATGTAGACTGGAGAATCCCATCTGCAGAATCTAATAATAGTAGAGAAATAGTAGATGCCCTACAAGTAGCTTTGTTCAAACAAATGGTAACTGAACCCATGAGAGAAGGAGTTACACTCAACTTAGTGCTCACTAATGGAGATAATGTCTCTGATGTCCAGGTGGGCGCCCACCTCAGCACCAGTGATCATCAAATGGTATGGTTTAATATCACAAAAAGGATACGGAAAAGAAGCACAAAAACCCAAGTTTTGCAGTTCAAAAACACGGACTTTGATGAAATGGGGAAGTACCTGGAGGAAGAACTAAAAGGCTGGGAAAACGAGAGAGATGTGGATCAACAGTGGACCAATCTAAAAGGAGCAATTACCAAGGCAACTAATCTATATGTTAGAAAAGTAAAGAAAAGCAAAAGAAAAATGAAACCTATCTGGTTCTCAAAGGAGGTGGTTGACAAAATAAAGGCTAAAAGAACAGCGTTCAAGAAATATAAAAGATCCCAAAGGGAAGAGCACAAAGAAGAATATCTGGTGGAACTGAGGGAGATGAAGAAATTAATCAAGACAGCAAAATGTCAAGCGGAAGAGAGGATTGCCAAGGAGGTAAAGAGAGGTGACAAAACATTTTTCAGATACATCAGTGAAAAGAGAAAAGTTCAAAGTGGTATAGTGAAATTGAAAGGTGGAAAGGATCAATGTGTGGAGAGAGACGAAGAAATGGCAGAAATATTAAACGAATACTTCAGTTCTGTGTTCACTAAAGAGGACCCTGGAGAAGGACCATCGCTAGTTAACAAGAAACTGGAGGGAGTGGAGTAGATGTAACTTCATTTACAGTAGAAAATGTATGGAAAGAGCTGGAGAAACTGAAAATGGACAAAGCCATGGGGCCTGATGAAGTTCATCCCAGGATACTGAGGGAGCTCAGAGATGTGCTGGCAGGTCTGCTGTTTGACCTGTTCAATAGATCCCTAGAAACGGGAGTGGTGCTGAGTGATTGGAGAAGAGAGGTGGTGGTTCCGCTTCACAAGAGTGGGAACAGAGAAGAGGCTGGTAACTACAGACCGGTTAGCCTCACTTTGGTGGTGGGAAAAGTAATGGAGTCACTGTTGAAAGAGAGAATAGTGAACTATCGACGGGAGAATTGCTGGACCAGAGGCAGCATGAATTCACCAGGGGAAGATCCTGTCAGACAAATCTGATTGACTGGGTAACCAAGGAAATGGATCAAGGAAGAGCACTCAACATCATCTACTTGGATTTCAGCAAAGCTTTTGACACAGTCCCGCACAGGAGACTGGTGCATAAAATGAGAAGCTTAGGAGTGAATGCCGAGGTGGTGGCCTGGATTGCAAACTGGTTGACGGACAGAAGACAATGTGTGATGGTAAATGGAACTTTCTCTGAAGAGAGAGCGGTTTTAAGCGGTGTACCGCAAGGATCGGTGTTGGGACTGGTCCTGTTCAATATTTTTGTGAGCGACATTGTGGACAGGGTAGAAGGTAAGGTTTGTCTTTTTGAGGATGACACTAAGATCTGCAACAGAGTGGACACGCCGGAAGGAGTGGGAGTGGAGAGAATGAGAAGGGATTTAAGGAAGCTGGAAGAGTGTTCGAAGATATGGCAGCTGAGATCCAATGCCAAGAAGTGCAGAGTCATGCATATGGAGAGTGGAAATCCGAATGAACTGTATTTGATGGGGGGAGAAAGGCTGATGTGCACGGAGCAGGAGAGAGACCTTGGGGTGATAGTGTCTAATGATCTGAAGTCGGCGAAACAATGTGACAAGGCGATATCTAAAGCCAGAAGAATGCTGGGCTGCATAGAGAGAGGAATATCGAGTAAGAAAAGGGAAGTGATTATCCACTTGTACAGGTCCTTGGTGAGACCTCACCTGGAGTACTGTTTTCAGTTCTGGAGACCGTATCGCCAAAGAGACAGGGACAAGATGGTGGCGGTCCAGAGAAGGGCGACCAAAAAGGTGGAGGGTCTTCATGGAATGACTTATGAGGAGAGATTGAAGAATCTAAATATGTACACCTTGGAGGAAAGGAGGAGCAGATGTGATATGATACAGACTTTCAGATACTTGAAAGGTTTTAATGATCCAAAGACAACGACAAACTTTTTCTGTCGGAAAAAAATCAGCAGAACCAGGGGTCACGATTTGAAGCTCCAGGGAGAAAGACTCAGAACCAATGTCAGAAAGTATTTCTTCACAGAGTGGGTGATGGATGCCTGGAATGCCCTTCCGGAGGAAGTGGTGAAGACCAAAACTGTGAAGGACTTCAAAGGGGCGTGGGATAAACACTGTGGATCCATAAAGTCAAGAGGACGTGAAGAAGAGTGGGTGGCTCGCGGGAATGACGGCTACTACCTGGAGATAATACCCTTATTCAATAAACATACACACGGTTAATGCGACTCCAACATTGCTCCAAGCTTCAACGGCAAGAGGAAATGTGGAAAAAGATTTGCATTCACAAAAAGCGGGGAGTAGCTTGCTTGTTACGGCGGTTACTACCCCAAACCAAATAAGCCTGATACTTCACTTTCAATGCATATCCAGCATAGCTCTCTGCTTCAATGGCAGGGGAGAAAGTCTCATAGTTAACTTTCAATGCACATTCAGCATAACTCTCTGCTTCAACAGCAGGGGAGAAAGACTGATACTTCACGCATATCCAGCATAGCTCTCTGCTTCAACAGCAGGGGAGAAAGACTGATACTTCACGCATATCCAGCATAGCTCTCTGCTTCAACAGCAGGGGAGAAAGACTGATACTTCACGCATATCCAGCATAGCTCTCTGCTTCAACGGCAGGGGAGAAGAAAAACTGATACTACACGCATATCCAGCATAGCTCTCTGCTTCAACAGCAGGGGAGAAAGACTGATACTTCACGCATATCCAGCATAGCTCTCTGCTTCAACGGCAGGGGAGAAGAAAAACTGATACTTCACACATATCCAGCATAGCTCTCTGCTTCAACGGCAGGGGAGAAGAAAAACTGATACTTCACGCATATCCAGCATAGCTCTCTGCTTCAACGGCAGGGGAGAAGAAAAACTGATACTTCACGCATATCCAGCATAGCTCTCTGCTTCAACAGCAGGGGGAATGAAGAACAACCAACAAGGACTGAATAACATAGTCTGGGTAAATAAATAAGCATGGGTGTAGCTTGCTTATTGCAGCGGTTACTACCCCTAACTAATTAAGCTTGATATTTCACTTAGATGCAGCTCCAACACTGCTCTCTACATTAATGGTGGGGGTGGAAAGAAAATAGAACCAAAAGGTTACTAGGAGCCAAGTGTAACAGATAAGTATGAGAAAAAAGAAGTGTGAAGCTTGCTGGGCAGACTGGATGGGCCGTTTGGTCTTTTTCTGCCGTCATTTCTATGTTTCTGTGTTTCTATGTAATAACAGATTTCACATGAAAAAGGACATTCATTATCTTCTGAGTTAAAAATATCTCAGCCACATGTATATTATTTTTACATGCACCACTGTGGGGCCAGCCAGAAAATCCTGCAAAAAAAGGCACTTGGAACCCATCGTATTAGGCCTATTGTAAAGAGTACTCGATGTGAGCAGGGGCGGCTCAAGGCAATCTGCTGCCTGAAGCGAGGGATAAGATGGCGCCCCCCCCCCCCGGGAGGCGAACCTGAGCCTCTCTACGTTCTTCGGCCGCCACCGGCCTGAGCTGAGGCAGCTGCACCAGGGGCAGGCAGGGTGGGGCAGATGCCACAGTGGCGTTCCGAGAGAGGCGTATTTTGGCCACCTCAACCTGCCTCATTATAGAGCCGCCCCTTGATGTGGCCTTGGCCCTCAGAAACTGAATTGCAATTATAATATAGCAAACCTCCCACATCCAAACAGCACAAAATACCAGCACTCGGCTGTAACCACCGTACCTACGAAAAGGCAGCTCTGCAAATACATCTGCGATTAGGAAAACAGAACAAGCTAGGCTGCTAGAGGTCCCAACACAAAAACTACATGCCAGCAGAATATCTTACCTCGGTCACATATGCAGAACCCAGATGGATCCTCACCAAATACAGAATAAAATGAACCATAAAGTATAATAGAAAAGTGCAGACAAAAACTGAACTGCAAAAAGCAAGAAGCCAGACTCCTCATAAAACAGTAATGAAATCAAGATATCAATCAAAATTGTAACACTCTACTAATAGAAAGAATGATTTTCAAAACAGTTGATGAACAGAACATCAATCAACAATGAAACTCGAGAAAATGTTTTAAAAGTTTTCAAAAACCAAAAAAATATTTCAAAAGAACACCCCAAAATTAAGACTAATAAGAATTTTAAAAAATTCCCCAATCTCTGTACCTAGGATAATTTAATTTTCCATTCATCCTGATATTGTCATGGATTGGGGGAGGGGGGCCACATAAACTTTATCCTCTCTCTCACACACGTTTGCATACTCCCTCTCTCATACACGCACACATGTTATCTCACACATAAGAAAGGCTTTTTCTTCCTCAAACACATAGAACTACACATGCTTTCATGCACACCTATAATCACATATACACATAAACTCGCACACACACACTCTCTCTCTCCTCTCATAAACACATTCACAAATGCATACAGGCTCTCTCTCACACCCTCTTTCTCTCTCTCATATATACACATTCGCACACACTCACACATGCATACAGGCTCTCACTCTCCCTCTCTCTCTCACACACACATAGGTTCTCACAGACTCACCAATGCATAGAGGTTTTCTCTCACAAACACACACACTCACATAAACATCCATGCACAGTGTCTTTCACACACACATCCTCTCACCATCACACACACAAACAGACTCTCACTCTTTTTCTTACATACACATACTCTCCCAGGTCCTCCCCCTCTCTTCTTGAGCTGCTGTGGGATGGGATCCGCTTCTCTTCAGCCGCATTGGACTGGAGTATGCCATGGCACCTCCGGGCCTATCTTCAGGCAGTAACAGGAGGAGATCCACTGCAGCTCCGCAGGGCCTCTTTTTGGCAAAATGAGGCAGCCACCCCAAGTATTTTGGTGAGGCACGTTTTGCTTTCCCCAAAATTTGCTCACAAATTAATATAGACAATTTATTCATCATTACCCCTTCTTTAATGCCCTGCTCTCAGCCCTAGCTAGGAAGGGCTTGGATGCCAAAAACTGGACCAAGAATTCTGTCCAAGCTTTCAAGCATTTCAAAGAGTAGTTCACTCTTGATCCATGCCTACATCAGCCATCTCCATCCAAGAGAATCGAATCATTCTGGAGGTAGATGCATCTATCTGAGGGGAGATATGATAGAGGTCTACAAAATGATGAAAGGACTTGAACAGGTTAATGTAAATCAGTTATTTACTCTCTCAGATAATAGAAAGACTAGGGAGCATGCCATGAACATAAGAACATAAGAACATGCCATACTGGGTCAGACCAAGGGTTCATCAAGCCCAGCATCCTGTTTCCAACAGTGGCCAACCCAGGCCATAAGAACCTGGCAAGTACCCAAAAACTAAGTCTATTCCATGTTACCGTTGCTAGTAATAGCGATGGTTATTATCTAAGTCAACTTAATTAATAGCAGGAAATGGACTTCTCCTCCAAGAACTTATCCAATCCTTTTTTAAACACAGCTATACTAACTGCACTAACCACATCTTCTGGCAACAAATCCCAAAGTTTAATTGTGCGTTGAGTGAAAAAGAACTTTCTCCAATTAGTTTTAAATGTGCCACATGCTAACTTCATGAAGTTAGCAAGTTGCTCATTTAAAACATGGTGTTGTGAGGAACTCATGGAGTTCCTCACAACACCATGCCACAGCTAACCTGTCTCCTCCTAAGGTTTACGTGTGCACATATAGCACCTTCCCTTAAAGGGACTGTGACGGAAAAAATCCCCACAGTGTCCTTTGATGAGGTCAGCCAGTCCTCCCCACTAAAAGGATCCACAGATGGCTCACCAGAGACTTAGCAACAGGTCTCCTGCCTCGCAATGCGTGTTCTCTTGCTCTTGGTTCTTGATTGTCTTGGTGCTGTCTCCTCATCTAGCCTTGCCTATCCAGTCTTGCCTCATCCAACTTTGTCCAACCTGCCTTGTCTTTCCATCTAGCCCAGTGTCTTCAGTTTGTATTCGTCCACCTCTGGTCTGACTCTCCGGATCTTAACCACTTTCCTGGACCTGACTACAATTGCCTGTCACTTGGGCATGACCTCTTGCCTGGACCTGACCATCCCTGTTAGCCACCTGTCCCATCCTTGGTCTGTCTCTTACTCCATTAAACTACTGCTTGGCTTGACCCCATTGTGCCATTGGACTCTTGTTCTCTTCATTGCTTTAGGAACCGGTCTAAGCTTTTCTGGCCACCAGAACCCAAGAGCTCAACCTGTGGGGAAGGTGGCTGATATAGTTGAAGCTCCAGATTGTCCCACTATAAGGTGCGTTTGCCAGCTGCCAGTGTAGGCCTCATAGGTTCGCCTAAGATGCTGCATCAACTATGCCGCAGCACAAAGGGCTCATACCCATGCTACCCTTCACAACCTTAAAGTGCAGGAATGTCTGGGCTGGATGGAAGTCTATTTACATAATTGCTCTTTGACAGTGCTTAACCCTTGCATAAAGTAGCTGCTTTAACCACAAAGGGAGGATAAGTAGAGACAGAGTGAAACAAAGGAGATAAGAGTACTGAGAGAAATTAAAATTGTTTCATAGCCACTTCTGTAAAAACCCAGGATGGGGTAAGGGATAGGGGCAGGAAAATGGATTGGCCACAGTGCCCACATATTTTAACCTTAGACTCCCTCCCCCTCCCTGCTCAAGGCCAGTGAAGTCTGAATCTTTCTAGGCACTCCAGATTCTCTTGGAATAACCTCCAAAACACCAAGACATAAATAAACAAACAAACTGAAACCAATTTTAATAAATGGATTTTTGCATATCATAGGAATTTATCTAGCAGAGAAACAACCCTCCTAGGAAGTCTGATCACTGGTTGGAAGCTGCAAGGTATTCCTTGTTTTTTCTGCATAACTCATGACTGCTTTGTGTTGGCATTCTTAGGGAGTGAATCACCCTCCAAAACATTTACAATGGTAACTCCCCACCTGCAGTGCAGTTAGGTTTCACTATACAGAAAGCCCACTTTTATATGCCTGCGATGTTCCCTTCCAGTCCTTGAGAGCTGAAAACAAGACAGGTTTTCAAGAAATCCTTAATGAGCATGCATGGGATAGATTTGCATGCACACTGCCTGAATTGTACTCAAGTCCGTCTCATGCATATTCATTAGGTATATAATGAAAATGTGACCCGTTTCTGGCCCTCGAGGACTGCCGTGAATACCACTAGCCTAGATGAAATCTCAATGGCTGCAGATTGAGAGAGAGAAGGAGAGAGAAAAGTTCTCCAAACTGAGAGGAAAAGTGATAGAGGCAGAAGAAGCGAGGAACAGCTTGCTCCTTGGTTGGTTCAATTTATGCATCAGTATCAGTCATTTTTAGCCATGCAGTTCTGAAGGAACCTCTGTCAAAGTGGTACTGGCACAAAGACAACACAATCTTGCACATTAACTTAAGTGTCCTCATCTTTACATTTTTTAATTATCTAGTCACTAAAACAACTGTAAGGCTCTTTTGCCTACATAAATTCACCCCCGCACAATGTTTCTAATTTCCTGTTTCCTTTATAAGATATGGTATCACAGCGTGCAATGAGGTTATAGAGGTATCTATCTAGTTTTTCACATCATCAGCCAGTATATGCCAAGTTCAGTAGTAATATAACAGGATGTATTTCACATTGAAAAAAAAAAAAGATTTACATTTTTCCTTTGTAGTTTTTTCCATTGATTCTTATGGACTGAAGGCGTGTAAGTGGTGGATCAAAGTTTCAAAACGTGGGATACAGGGGGGACTTGCAGTCATGCCTTTCTTTTTCAGGTGGGATGTAAATATATGTATTTGCCAAACTTGCTGACAATGTATTTGCTAGAATTTTTTCTGTGTCCTACGTTTGGGTGAATCAGGCCCCTTGTGGAAAGCTTCATGTGGTCTTCCATTCCGACGTTCATGACAATATGTATTTTTCTTCTGCTTTACCCCTTGGAAGATATTACTCTTCCCTATCCAGTTTCATTTAAAACAACAATAATGGGCAGTCATAATAAATCTAATAAAGGCTGTTTGTTCCCCTGCTTTTCTGCTATGGACATTTATCATTCTGCACATTTCCTTGCTCTTCTGGGCAGTGGAATAAGGAAGCACTGGATACCCCCTTGTTCCTTCGTGATTTATCTCTACTTGAATGAAATGGAGGGGATTTGTACTTCCATTTTCTCCTCATAATTGTGACTAATGTGCATGATTGCTTTCTTAGCGATTGATTTTGTTTTATTTGTCATTTGTCATCGTACGCAGGCCTTCAGGAAATGCTGTTCTAATGCAGCGGGTGAGTGATGGACTATAAGGGAATACATGTGAATGAACCTAGACAGAGGACCCCCGCTGAGGAAAGGATAGAGACCATCTTTATGTTTTTTTATGAATGGATTTTTTTTTTTTTCTTGAAGCTACAAGAGCTTGAGAATTCTAATTCTTCTGTGAATGAAAGTATTTTCTTTCCTGAAGCGAAGCTTGCGATAACTGAAGATAGAAGGCTTTGGATATTGGAGATAGATTTTTTTGTGAGGAATCTGAAGACACTCTACCAAGTAATTATTAAATAACTCAGTACCCAAAATAATATTTTTCCCAACGAGCATTTGGTAAAACCTCTGCCCTCTTGGTGTTGATCGAATTATCCTTGGCCACTAAAGCTGTAAAAGATTCAAAAATTTCCATTTTCTCCTGTAGTTTGCCAACCTGTTTTTACAGTCTGTACGGAGACCACGTTACCTTCCAATACGTCAGTTTTCACATAGGAGTTTGGGTATCTGGAAATTATAAATAGTATGCCATGATGTTTCTAAAGTAATGTTAGTGGATGCCATACAAACCTCAAGCTCAGAAACTCTCGCACCAGCATGTCCCTCTGGAGAAACCAAAACACTAAACTTTACACTCAGGTAGAGCCCTAGCATCTTCCTATCCATAGTGAACCTCTTCATGCTAGTCTTAGGCTATACAGGATATGAACATAAGAACATAAGAAATATAAGACCACGGGTCCTTCAAGCCCAGCATCCTGTTTCCAACAGAGGCCAAACCAGGCCACAAGAACCTGGCAAGTACCCAAACACCAAGATGATCCCATGCTACTGATGCCAGCAATAGCAGAGGCCATTCCCTAAGCACCATCCACACAAAGGGCCTCGGCAGGGGAAGGTGCCTCTGATAACGCTAAGCTCTGCAATAGCTCCCCAGCTCCAGTTCCAGCAGTGCCTCCTGCTGTCATGGGAGTTGAGGCTGCCATGGCTGTCTGCCACCTCTTACCTGCCCTCATGCACAGAATTTGCCACGTCAGGGGGGACACTGTCTGCTTCCCCCGTAGGCACCACTGGATGGAAAACTCTGTCCATTGAGGTACAGTTTGCATCCTCAGAGGAATGGTTTGTCACCCCCCCCCCCCCCCCCCACACACACACACACACACACACATATACATATATATACTGCAAAACGTGGCTGCCAGAATTCTTACAGGAACTAAGAAACAAGAACATATTACACCAACCCTCATCTCTTTACACTGGCTCCCAATAAAATACAGAATAGACTACAAAGTTTTAACAATCCTCCACAAATTAATTACAGAACAACTAAACTACTGGCTAACCAAACACATCAAATTACATGCTCCAAAAAAGAACCTTCACTCAATGAATAAAGGCCTCCTCAAAATCCCTCACGCAAAAACCACGCATTTATTAACAACCCGTGAGAGAGCTATATCCATTGCCAGCTCCTGCCTATGGAACTCTTTACCTTACAATCTAAGAATTCAATCTGACACCAAAACTTTCAAAAAAGAACTAAAAACCTGGCTATTTACCAGAGCCTACTCAGGCACAATTAATCATCAAACCAATAGAATCCCAACCGATGCAACACCATGAAAACAGAGATACCATCTTGTCCACCAATGAAATCTCAAAATAACCACGAGTCCCACGACACGTCGATCAAGAACTTATCTAATTCATAAAAACTAACACTTTTTCCTGTTATTTCTTCCAATGTTACCTAACTCTTTCAACTACTATACTCTCTGTTAAAACCCTAATGTTACTTTGTCCTTTTATTATTGCTGTAAACTGTTATGAAGGCAAAACCGAATAGCGGTATATAAAACATGTTAAATAAAATAAATAAATACATGTTTTCTAGTTATTACCAGCAGAGCAAAACCAGAAGAAAAAACCTTCTTCCAATCAAAGAAAATAGAAGCTGGATGCTAGAGCAGTCTCCAAAGGCTGAGTGCTGCACCGCTTAGTCTTCTTTCGGTTTTTTTGTCAGAACTGAGGAGAGGAGAGAGCAGACTTCGAGCGAGGCTACATTACCTTAAAACTTGCCTGCATTAACTGTACCTAATCGCCGATGATTAGGACTGGTTATGAGCCCCGAAGGAGGCATTGCCATGACCGCAACGTCATCAACGAGGGACCGGAAAGTATTTAACTGGCCCCTCTTGCGGTTTGAAATTGAGGAGAGGAGAGAGCAGACTTCGGGAAAGGCTACATTACCTTAAAACTTGCCTGCATTAACTGTACCTAATTGCCGAGGGTTAGGAATGGTTCCGAGCCCCGAAGGAGGAGTTGCCACAACCGGAACATCATCAACGAGGGACCAGAAGGTATTTAACCGGTCTCTCTTGTGGTGCATAGCTGCCGCCGGCACGCTGCCCAAGCCGTGCGCGCCTAAGGGGCACGCGGCTTTGTTTGGATTTTCTTTCCGATTTGAAGAACTATACTTGGAAGACCATTGTATATAAGTGAGTAATTTTATTTATTTTGCTTTAATCCTCGATCCCCCCATCTCAGGAGAATCAAGTTTATTACTCACGGTCAAGATACGAACAAAAGGGGATATCTTTCTTTACTTTTCCTTAAGTGACTTACCTATATAAATGCCACATACTAAAAGAAAGGCATGGATAAGGGAGGCGATGACTTTGTCTCCCCTTCCATCAACATCTCAGCCCCAGATATCATCCTTTTTTTTCGACATCAGCCAATGAAATACTGGAGGAAAGGGCTGCAATGGGAGTCATACCTGAGCGAGATGTGACCCTACAAGCTGAAGTCATCTCTCTAAGCCCCAGAGGTCCTTGTAATCCCTCCCCACCAGTTATAACCAAAAATGAAACGGGACCTCTTGTGCTTGAAGAGGGCTTGGTAGAACGGGACACTATATCTAAACAGGAATTGGAGAGTGGTGAGCAAGCTATGGGGGGATTGGAGGACCGCAGGCCTAACATCTAAACTGCCAGAAATTACACTGGAAATTCTATGGTCTGCAATTAAATCCTTAGAAATGTCAATAATAAATTTGACTCAAAAAACTTCTAATTTCCAACAGAAAGTAATAGATCTGGAAAATGTCACTTCTGTATGTAATAATAAAATGATGAATCATGAAGAGAGACTACAAAAGGTGGAATCCCTTCAGGAAAATTTAAATAAATCTTTTATTTATTTATTTGAACGTTTTTTATATACCGCACCATGGGGTAGGGGTCTATCCGTCTAGATAGATCAGATTTATCTAATGCAAAGAAGGTAGAATACTTAGAAAATACCTTGAGGTATTCAAATTAATAGTTCTAAACTTTCCTTTTCAGAAGTTAATACCTGCAAAGGATATGTTTATAGAATACCTACAACAAGTACTGAAAATGTCAAATCAAGCTATACCTGCATTTGCAAACATTTATTATACACATTTAAGAGAAGTGACAGGAAGATACAGCCTGAATTTGACCGAAATATTAGAATCTTCTATTAATACTGAAATATCTGTAAGAGCCACCCTATATGTTTCTTTTTTATTCGAAAATGAGAGAGATGCAGTACTTAGATTATTTTTTAGATACCGAACAGAGAAATGTCATGAGTGAGAGCAACCCAATTAAGGAGAAAACATTTCTTAAGGTTGAAATCTGAAGTTCTTGCAAGGGGAGCAATATAAGGTAAGAATATTTCTTTATAGTTTCTTTTAAGGTTATCGCTCATTTTCTTTCAATTTGTTTCTCCTGAATTGCCTAGGGAAATTATACAGAAATGTTTATTAGTGAACTCTGAGTAAGAAAAAGTGCCTAAATTTATTTTTTACTATTTCTGTATATGAACATAAACAATGTTTGTTTTGTTTGTAGTTTGAAATGCATAAATAAAAAATAATATAAAAAAATAACCTGAAGCAGCCTCTAGTGACGAGCTCTCTTATTTTCTGATTTGGCGGCCCCTTTTTATGCTTTTCCAATTCCCTGATATCTGTGAAAAATGATTCACGTTAGATATTAACATCAACTTATTTGGGGGTTTTTTCTTATTTTTTTACTTTATTTTTAATGCATATTTGTAATGTGCCTCTTTTTCTTTTTCAGATATGTTTCATGTTTGATAATTTGTCATAATTCAATAAAAAATATATATATCGCAGCTAAATGTTAATCCTTGTTTCAATTCTGGTAGAGGTACTAAAAACAATTAAAAAGTAGAGGGGGCAGGCCAAAATAGAGACCTGGGGAACCCCCAAAGTCCTATCTTTTGCAGACGAGTTATCAGTCTCCCAGTTAACAATAAAACATCTATCGCTTAAAAATGACTCAAACCATTTTTATACCAAGCCTCTCATTCCTAAATCTTGTAGTCGGGATAAAGTAATCTATGGTTTGCTATTTTGAAGGCTGAACTGATGTCAATTGACACTAAAAGAGCATCTCTGCCCTTAGCAGTATTCAATCTAATTTTATTAATTGTGGATAATTGGGCAGCCTCCGTGCTGTAACTTTAGAGGAACCGGATTGTCTCGGGTGAAGAACATTCGTCTTTTCAGTGAAGTCATTCAGTGGTGCAAAATCAACTTCCTCAGCTTTCTCCAGCCCTTTTCAATGGGAATGAGAAGCCACTTATTGCGCTCTGTGACTGCTGATGCGCAATGTCTTTTGCACTTTCTGTCAGGCCAAAGGCCTGCTTTCTTTCCAAATTGTTTTCTATTGCATAAGGTTGCTTTGCTTTACACATGCTCTATCTCATCAGTTTTAGTGTTGCTGTATGATATTTGCTATAGTGTTACTCTAAAGCTTTTATTTAGATTTATATCCCACTTTTCATAGCAGATTACATTCAGGTACTGTAGAGATATTTCCCTATCCCCAGAGGGCTTACAATCTAAGTTTGTACCAGAGGCAATGGAGAGCAAAGTGACTTGCCCAAGGTCACAAGGAGCAACAGCAGGACTCAAACCCTGGTTTCCTGGTTCATAGTCCACTGCCCTAACTACTAGGCTATTCCTCCACTCCTTGTCAACTTGTCAATAATACATGTGTTTTGTTTTAAAAGAAATAATGCGCTTGTGTTTAAATAGTTTTGGGCATTAGAGGAAGGAACCTTTTCTTGCATCAGAGATGACGGAGTGTGGATAAGAGAGCGGAAGGATGTGAAAACTGGAAAAAAGCAACTTTTATTTCTTCAGTCTGGAGAGCAGGGGGAACCAAAGATCTCTTTGAAAGATATAAAAGACAACTAGCCACCTTCGGTTTGTGGCAGTGTTTCCCACACAAGCGCGCACGCTGTGCCTGTTCAGCTCTGCCACAGAAAAGTCCCCATTGCCTGATGCTCGGATCCAGGCCAGCACCTGGGCCTTGTTTTCAGCCCCTCCCAGCACCGAGTGGGGCCAGTGCTGGGCCTTACACATGTGGTTGCTCTTTCCTGTGTGATCACGCATGCCTCTGCCCTGTCTTCCTAACTGCAGCATGAGCCACGGAGTGCGGCAATTAACGGGCAGCACGGGCACAGGTAGCCGGGGCCCATTTTGTGAGGCACAGGTTGCAATCGGCACGTTCTCGTCTTCCCCTGTCTTTGAGTCCCTCCAGCCTCTGTCTCATCCCCAGGCTGAGTGAGACGGGGAGAGCGTGCACTCAGCACGATGTGACTCCCTTTGAGTGTCAGGAGCC